>NW_027266969.1:0-77376 GCF_963676685.1 Mytilus edulis
TTCCATGATCTTCGTGATCGCAGTTGAAATCATGGCATGTAAATTAAGGAATGATTATAACATTAAAGGTTTTGAAATCAAACTTGACCATTCAAAACATAATCTGAAAATTTCCCAGTTAGCAGATGATACCACTCTGTTTCTTAAATCAAAAAATGAAATTATAGCAGCATTAAACGTTATTGAAATATTTGGCACATTTTCTGGTCTTAAATTAAATAAAAACAAAACGGAAGGCATTTGGATAGGAAAACTGAAAAATTGTAAAGATAAAGTAGATAATATAAAATTCACAGATAAACCTGTTAAAGTGTTAGGATTATATTTCGGCACAAATAAAGCAGAATGCGCAAAACTAAATTGGGAACACAAATTTGAAAAAGCCAAAAAAAAACTCATGAAATCTTGGGGAAAAAAGACATCTTACTATCATCGGTAAAATTCTTATAATCAAATCACTCATTATTCCACAATTTCACATACTTAGCAAGTATGACAGTCATAAATAAAACGTTACAGCGACAATCTAGAAAGTGAAATTTTTAATTTTATTTTGGAACGGTAAACAAGACAAATTAAAAGGTCAACTCTCATAGCAGATTACAATACAGGAGGACTCAATATGATAGATATCGGACAGCTACTTTAATACACTTAAAATTAAATGGGTATCAAGATTAATGGAGTCAAAAACATGAAAATTGGTCAATTATTCCGAGATTCTTTTTTGATAAATACGGAAAAAACTTTCTTATCTTCAAAATGAATTTAGAACTTAAAAATTTAAAACTACTTAAAATTACAACTGAATTACCAGAATTTTATCTGGATATTGTAAAATGCTGGATACGGAAAGGTGGAGGTCAAACTAAATCACCCACTAACTTTAGAGAAATACGCAAAGAAATTATATGGGGTAATAAAAACATAAAAATAAAAAATAAACCATTATTGATGCTCAATTGGATCAAAAGCAATATAATCTATATTAATGAAATTATTGACGAAAACGGTCAAATCAACGAAAAGACAATACTGCGTAAGTTAGAAATAAAACACAACTGGATAGCCGAAACTATCAATACTAAAAAAAGCTATACCAAAATGTTGGATAGATATCCTGAAAACAAATAAATCTGTTAAAACCCAAGTTAGTATTAACGAAAAAATAATTAGAATGAATGAAAACAGAAATAAATTTAGCAGATCTTGATAACAAAACCGTCTATCAACATTTATAAAAAACAAAATAACTCCAAACATTGGAATAATAAAATGGCAAAGAATATTAGACGTAAAACCATTACAAATTAGACACTTCCTTATCATTTACAAACAAAGAAATATACACAAACAAACTTAAAGTTTATAAATGGAAATTATTTAGCTATATATTGCCGAACACAGAAAATCTTTTCAAATGGAAAATATCTAATACGTCAGAGTGTGCTTTATGCAAATGCACAGACAATTATCAACATTTTTTTTATCGATTGTGAATTTTTAAAAGACCTTGTGGAATAAAATAACAGATAAAATGAATATCATAAACTTCTGTAAGAAAATAAACTTAATAGATATAGTCTTTGGATATAAAATAGGAGACCGACATTATAATGACATAAATCTTATTATAACGTTGATAGGTTTCTCATTTACAAATCATTTTACACGTCAGAACAAAGAACAAAAATCCGCCGACATATACAACATCTTCAAAAAGAATTTGAATTATATTTTGAAGTTAACAGATGTGTAAAAAAACGTAAAAGTAATCTAATTCGCAAATTTCAAAACTTTCTTTAAACTGTTAGATATATAAAATACGTATACATAATATTCATATATAGTTTCGAAACATAACGCACAAAAATATTTACTCAAGTATCTTTAAAAACGAAATACTATAAATGCAAAATTAAATTTGACATCTCAGCGGCCGTAAAGAAAAACCCATAAATTACACCTATTCTAAAACTTTAAATCAAAACACAATAAGGTACATATTATGGGGGAAAGACAATAAATTCATATTTCGATTATAATAAACATATAATATCTTACCTTTTGATAATAATCCAAAAGCGAAAAGATTAACACTATGAACTATATTATCCTTCAATCATGTCAGGTTACGATTATTTGATTACACTAAGACCTTGCACGATTTTTCTAAAACGAGCAATATGTGTCAGTGTAGACTGTATCCAATTATGAGAATGTAAAAGTAAAGGTCAAATACGAACAAAATTACGTAATTATAAATGTGAATGATTTGCAATTATATATGCTATATTTTAAAAATAAAAGAGACTTAATTTAAAAATAATACTTAACTCTCAAGGTAAGTGTGGGTTGTCCGCGCTATACCACTGAATAAAAACATAGCACTGATACAGCAGTAAAGAATTAAAAAAAAAAAATAAGCTCATAGATAGTATCAAAACCTTCTGTTTTTTGTATTTGTTTATGGTAATAAACTTCTAAGCAGCTTTTTTATCAGTCTTTTTGGTCTTCTCTTTTTGTCAGACTATAGTGTTGGTTATATATTACTATTGTTTGATATAGTTCATATCAACATACCGTTTTCAGCATTAAAAAGTATTAAATCACAGACTGAAAATATTTATGTCGTTGGCTAAGTTGAAGAAGATTATTCAAAAACCATTTCATGCACCGACTACCCCGAAAATCTATACCCCAGCAATATTAGGAGACAGCATTATAGGTAGACTAAAACAACAATCAACTCTACCTATACATCAAGAAATATACTGGTGGTGTCAGGGAGGTAGGACAGCAACTAAAGCCTTGGATTGGGTCAAACAAAATCTTGACACAGAAGTACAGCTGATTCCAGAAAAAATCTGGCTATATATTCTTATAGGAACCTGTGATTTTACATCCTTCAACAGAACAACAAAATATATATCACTGAAATTTCAAAACAATGCCGAACTAGTTGAACATCTTATTAACAGGTACAAAGAAATTATCAAAACACTCAAGGATCTCTCACCAGACAGCCAAATTACAATATTAGAAATACCCTTTTTTTCAATACAAGCTTGGAACAAATCACACAGCCATAAAGACCCGGAAGTATTTTATGATCAAGACATCCAATTAGAGCAGCAAATAATCGAAATTAACAAAGCCATAAGAACCTTGAACCATCAAAACTTTTCTCCAAATTTCAACATAGACTTGTATAGGACATCAACCAGGCAACAAAGAACATATCAAGCAGGTACTTCACACAGCTGTAGGCAAGGAAATACCAAGAGTAGGAGATTGTATAATTTAAGCCTCTTGGACGACGGAATTCATCCAAACATCCACCTATCCAAAGCTTGGTTGAGGAAACTTACAAACCAAATCTCGAGAGACTGTTGGACAAAAAACAAAGCACCAGAAGAAACTGATGTAAATAACAACATCTAGGGAGTAAAACATCAGATAAACATTTAGAGAGTATAATAACAAAAAGATATCTATAATAAATAGGCTAAATTTAGAAGGTTAGTGTGGGTTGTCCGCGCTATACCAAAAACTATACACTCGGAAAGATAGGTCAGTGTGGGTTATCCGCGCTATACCAAACATCAATCTAGTGTATATTAATATTTTTATTCTATTTTTGAAATTAATAGGTTAGTGTGGGTTGTCCGCGCTATACCGAATACCATACACTCAGAAAGATAGGTCAGTGTGGGTTGTCTGCGCTATACCAAACATCAATCTAGTGTATATTAAAAATTCTATTTTTGAAATTAATAGGTTAGTGTGGGTTGTCCGCGCTATACCAAACATCAATCTAGTGTATATTAATATTTTTATTCTATTTTTGAAATTAATAGGTTAGTGTGGGTTGTCCGCGCTATACCAAACACCATACACTCAGAAAGATAGGTCAGCGTGGGTTGTCCGCGCTATATCAAACATCAATCTAGTGTATATTAAAAACTATATATTTAAACCTGAATCTAGTAGGTTAGTCTGGACTGTCGGAGCTATACATTTTAAATCTTAAGAAAAAGGGAAAAAAAAAAAAAAAAATCAATATTTAATATTTAGAGATTATAAATACTCCCTAGCTGTTACCAAATAAAAACATCAAAATGCAGGTGCAAAGAATGAAGAAAAATTGTTCAACTGGAGACCTGCGAACCAGCACTATAACAACAAGATCATATACATTGGATAGAAATACTGCGCTAGAAAAAAAAATGGAGGCATGCCAGAAAGAACATATAAAATTTGAATTAAAGTCAGGAAAAAATTTTGTAATAGAATTGAGCACTGGAGCGTATGAAACCACCAAAAATGAAATACTTAACATCCTTCAAAGTGAAATAATGAAAGATCAATTTGTAACTCTACCCGTCCAAAATGGTGTAGAAAATTCAGGACTTACAGTAGACTCGTGTTACAAAGTATTTAACAAAAAACTTAATGGAGAAACAGGAAATATGCTAAAATTTACTATAAACATGTATCACACAACTTGCAAAATCAATGTGAATGGTAGCAGAGTGGACTTATTTATCAACAACATATTTGATAAGCTATGTGAAAAGCTAACCAAAGACCACGGAGAGATCAACATCCTCAACAAAAATATTCAAACATACTTATCTCAGTTGAGAAACTGTTCCTCAGAAACTATACAAAAATCAATAGCACAGGAAAAGAGTAAGAAAGAACAACTGAATAACCCAAATGAGGAGTTGTTATGTATTGAACAAACCGTCAATACAGAGGATGAAATAAGCAGTTTAGAAACATGCATGAGAGGAAGAAAGGAACATTCCCAAGATGAACAGGCAAATACAGACGGTAATACTAATACTGCAAGTCCAGACAACTGTATTTGTCCGTATTGCAATAAATATGTAGAAGAAGGGATTGGATGTGACAGATGTGATTACTGGTACCATTACCAATGTGAAAATCTGTCTAACAAAGTTGGAGAAAATGAGCTGAAACAGTTAGATTACATCTGCACATTATGTAATGATGACATAATGTATGAAAGAAGAAACATAACAGAGTGCGATCCATCTTCAGAAGATAACAACATAAACATAAATATAAACACAGGAAGCACACAAGATGAGCAAGATGAAACAGGACACAATGATCAGATTAGAACATGGATAGAACCTGATCCCATTACCATTAGTATAGTCAAAGATTTACCATCCAGGTCTAATAATATACAAAACCAGATGAGAGAAAAGACAGATATGGAAGAAACTGACTTGAAATTGATTTTTACACCTAACATCAATGAAAGGTCAGAAGGATCAGCAAAATCAAAGCAAAGACCAGTAAGTGGTAATGAAACAGGACCAACAATAACCATTACAGAAAATGTGAAGGAGAAAAAAACAAATGAGAGTCTGGTGAAAAAGAATCAAAAGGGCACCAAAAACAAAAACGACAAAGAGGAAACTATCATTGCCCAAAAAACAAGGATACTTAATCTAGAGAATGAAATCAAACACATGAAGTCAGTCCTAGACACAGTTACTAGAAGAGAAGAAACACAACAAAATGCCCAAGCGCAACAATGTACAACGAACAACATACATGGAGGACCAAATAGTGATACACACAATACATACATGTATCAACAGTTACAAAACCAAATGAAGGAAATGCATCTGGAGAATAGACTGAAAATAATGGAAAACCAAATGATACAGAACATGTGTATACAAACTGCGCTTACCACCCAAATGGCAATACAAAATAAACATAGCATACCACATCATTATGGCTTATACCAAGGACTACCTGGAAATGGTCACTATATACAACCAAATGTGATGCAAACCTATATGCATGCACCACCTTATGCATTCCATAATTCTCATATACCAACCCAGCCAGTCCTAAATCCAATGGGTATGCCACAAATGTCAATGCATATACCACCAACTCCAATGCATATGCCACCAAATCCAATGCATATGCCACCGAATCTTATGCATATGGCAACAAATCTAATGCAAATGACGCCAAATCCAATGCATATACCGCCAAATCCAATGCATATATCGCCAAATCCAATGCATATACCACCAAATCCAATGCACAACTTTATGCAAATACCAACGAATCGAATGCACAACTTCAGCCAGGCACCACCATACTCTATGCATAATATACAAAGGCCTCCAAATACAATACATAGTTCCAGACAAATGCCTAGGCCTCCAACATATAAGAATGGAACTCAACTACAGCAAAATATGCCTACACATGATACTGAGAACAGAACAACATCACATCACATGCGATGCCCAACCGAAGCAGTGATATCTAGAATTATAGATGAACAGCAGCCACCTATAGAAATACATACAGTTGATATAGAACCGCACTGTACAAACACGATCATCAAAGAGAATAAGAATGAAACACTACCTCTGAACAACTGTGAACAAAATGCTGGAAATGAAGTTATTCAACATGTCGGTAAAGAAATCAACAGCAAATCCAATGCAAGGGTACAAGAGGAATATCAAACACTAGATGAGTCCAATCTACTGGATCCAAAGCAATCTTCAAACAATGGTCACCATTTTCGGATCACAAGCCAAAAAGGACTACCCCCAGAATTAACAAAAAGAAGAACAAACCATCAGGAAATTTAAGTAAGAATATAAACATCATTACATGTAATATTGAAGGATTAAAAACCAATATTGCATATCTTCACTCTTTAGATCACTCAAATACAATACTATGTCTACAAGAGCATTTCTTATGGGATTTTCAAAAAAAAGAAATAAAAAAACTCCTTCCAACAATGGAGGACCACACAAGATGTTCTGATACAGATGACCCTCTGGATAGCTTCAAGTTACCGAAAGGAAAGGGAGGGGTATCAATACTCTGGCCATCAAAATGGTCCAGCAAAATTAAAAAACTAAAAGATGGAAATGAAAGGGTTATTGCAGTTAATATTACAGCAACCAATGATATATGCCTTATCAATGCTTATATGCCAACTCATACGACGAATTCTCAACATGAATATATGGAGTGTCTAGACATTATTTCTGACATCATACAAAAGTATGAAAATACACACAAAATAGTGCTAGCAGGAGACCTGAACGGTACATTACAAACTTCCAGAGCAAACAAGCATGATAAAATACTAAGACAATTTACTGGAGATGTAAACTTAACTACTGGTGTTGAATTAGAAAATACCCATACCTTTTTTCATCATGCCGGAAATTCATCCTCACAAATAGATTATATACTTGTACAAGACAAAAACTTAGTTGCAGAATATAAAATTGAGGACAAATCAAGTGCAAATACATCCGCACATACAATTGTAAAGATGGAAATAACCTGCCAGATGACAAATACCAGATATTCTAGTAAGAAAAACAATAAAGCAAAATTCAAAATGCTTTGGGAGCAAATAGACAAAGAAAGCTATAACAACGCTATACAGCAGGATATCAATTTAATTGAACAGGAAAAAGATGTCAATATTCAATTAAAAGTATTAATGGAAACACTAAATAAGGCAGGAAAAAGATCAGTTCCAACTAAGCTATTACAAACCAAGGGACCAAAATGGAAAGCCTCGCCAGAAGTACTTATAATTCTGAAATCATGTAGGGAAATATATAAGAAATGGCAAGACATAGGGAAACCAAAAGAACACCACCTAGCAATTGAATTAAGAAATGAGAAAAAGAAATTAAGAAGTAAGCAAAGAGCAGAACATGCAATAGATAGACAAACATTTTACCAACAAATAATGGATAACCCTAATACTCAGCTTTTTTACAGACTGATAAATAGAGGCAGAAGCAACAGCCGAACTACAACCAATTGTCTGAAAATAGATGGAGAGTATATATTTTGTCATGAAGATCAAAGGAAAAGATTTGCACAATATTATGAAGACCTCAGTGTCCCAAAAGAAGAAATATATGACAATTCCTACCTAAATCTATGCAAAATTCGACAAAACTATGTACAAGAGGCCTTAGAAGAGTACGAACACAATCCTGAACTCTTTACAGACACAGACATAGAGAAAGCAATAGATTGTCTCAACACCAAAAAAAGTCCGGATGAATTTGGACTTACAGCTGAGCATCTTAAATATGCCAAGAGCACAATAGCACCAGCGATGAAGACAATTTTTAACAACATCCTGATACACAGAAAGGTACCATTATTTTTCAAATCTGGTATACTCACACCAGTACTTAAGAAAGAAAAAGACCCAACAGAGACCAGTAACTATAGAGGCATAACAGTAACACCAATAACTGGGAAAACCTTTGAATACTCATTTCTAAACAAACTGATGATAGAGCCAAAAACAGACCTCCAATTTGGATTCACCAAAGGTCTATCGCCAATCATGGCAAGCTTAATTATTTCAGAAGCTAGATATGAGAAGAAAAAGGGGAATGACAATTTTTATATAAATATTCTGGATGTAAAATCAGCATTTGATGTAGTCCAACACACTATACTGATGGATAAAATGCTCAATCAAGAAATCCATCCAATATATTGGAAAATATTAACAGAATTATATTCTGATCTAACTACAAAAGTTAAATGGCTTGATGGTATAAGTAAACCCTTCCAAATTAAACAAGGTGTAAGACAGGGAGGAATATTATCAACCCATCTATACAAAATCTTTGTCCAAGATCTCCTAGTAGAATTAGAACAAAATTCAATAGGATACCAATTAGGAAATATATATGTAGGATCACCAACTTGCGCCGACGATATAGCCTTTATATCGAATGACAAGCATGAACTACAACTAATGCTAAATGTGCTTGGAAGATATGCAAATGAACACCACTACAGCATACATCCAACAAAAACCCAAATCATAGATTGTTCAAAAACAAAAAGTGATTACAAATGGACACTTGATGGAAATGATGTAACAATTGCTAAATCAGGAGTACACCTTGGATTAACAAGAGCTGAAAACAACGAAAGTCATATAAATGTACAAGAGAGAATAAAATTAGCAAGAAGAACTAAATATGCTCTTATGGGATCAGGGTGTCATGGTACAAATGGTCTAGACCCCCCAACCTCATTTCAAATCTACAAAACTTATGTCATTCCAAGGTTAATTTATGGATTAGAAGTGTTACCTCTAACCAGATCTGATATTGAACAGTTGGAAAGATTTCATAGAAAAAATCTTCGCCAGTTACAATCTCTTCCAGAAAGAACTGCCAATTCTGCAGTGTTACTACTGTTAGGAGCACTACCAATAGAAGCAGAAATTCATAAAAGAGTATTGTCTCTCCTACTTGCGCTACTAACATGTGAAAATGAAAAAATACATCAGCTTATAGAAAGACAAATAACAACAAATTTTGATAACAAAAATAGCTTCTTTTCTAGAGTTATGGATATCTTAGATCTGTATGAACTTCCAACCATTATACAACTTAAAAGCAATGTTCCAAAGAAAGAACAATGGAAAAGAACTATCAAACTGAAAGTAGACAAATTTTGGAAGGACAAGACCTTAATAGAATCTGAAAGAAAATCCAGCTTAAAATTCATGAATACGGAAAACTTCGAGATTAATAAACATCACCAAGTCTGGAAAATAAAGCATTTGCCTCGTTTTGAACTTAGAAAAGCAATAATCAAGACTAGAATGATAACTGGAACATACATACTTCAGGCAGATCAACATAAATTCACTCCATATACAGTAGATCCAACTTGCCAATTATGTAAAACTGCCAATGAAGACATAACTCATTTCCTGACAACATGTCCCATACTCAGTACTATGAGAGAAAAATATTTCCTTGATATAAGAAAAGAGATCACTGATAAAATCACTCCAGCAAAATGGAACTGCACCTTCATGAGCAAAACTGCAATAGTACAATTGCTAATAGACTGTTCAAAATACAAGGAGGTGTTTGATAGCTGTGAAAAATTCATGGAAAACATTGAAAACAAAACTAGAAACATGCTATTTCAAATGCACATAGAGAGACTGAAAATTTTAGACAACAAATAGAAACACATAATGTGCATATATATATATAGTTATATAAAGATACATATATCATAAAGTGGAAGAACTGACAACCAAATGAGAACAATGATTATCATAAGTAACATATATATATATAGTACCAACACAGAGTCTGTCATTTAATTTAATAATAATTGTAAGAATCTTAAATATTTAAAGATCACTCCTATCCTCAACAGCCTTATACATCTATTATATGGTGCTTATCATTTATATAAACTTTTAAAATCTATTGATGGTGACAAAACAAGTTTTAATAACTTTTTAAAAATTTTAATATACAATTGATCATGAAGTACATATAACATTCCACTGAGAAAATCTGCCTTTTTAGATTTTACTAAATTCTTACATCTTAAACTATTATTATTTTAATACATAGATCTTATTAAATGAAACCTCCTTTTAATGTACATTTTATGCATATTAAAAAGCAAACTCAAATGAAACATAATTTTAAATATAAATAAAACTAAGTCACATACTTAAGTGAATATACTTGTATGGTTTGTTATAAAAAGGTCCATGTAAATACGCCTTGCATGACATTTCTATTGTTTATTGTTTATTTATATGTGCTGTACATATGTTGGAAATTTTGTTTTATCATTTTAAAAAAATTTTTAAGTTAAGGGAAAACTCCATATATATTTGGAGGTGCTCCTAATTAAAGGAGGCTTATACCAAGAAGAAGAAGAAGCTTATATTGTATTTTTTTCTATTTGTAATTGACTGTATATTGTAATTCTTTCTATTTGTAATTGACTAGCAATTAGTTGGATTATATTATAATTTATAAATGTATGTTTTACAGACAAATTAAACTAACAAGCACTAACAAAATTTAATATATACTACTAACGGTTAACGAGGCCGGGATAAGGTACCGGTATTTGATGTATCCACTAACAAATGTGAAAAACTATCAATAAAACATGATTTACCTTTAAAAAAAAAAAAAGGAAATAAACTGTTGGATATGCCCTTAATAACTTGTGCAAATGTATATTAAGACTTGTAAATATTCATTCTGGGTAATTGATGTACTTGTCTTGATATCATTTAGTTTAATATGTATACCGTAATATATGATATGTACCTCCCTCTTGCTTTGGTATAATTTTTGTATGTCTGTACATATACGCTATGTAATTATTGTGTGTATCTCTATACCATTGTAATTTGGTTTGTTGAGAAATAAAGATATATCCATATCTAATTTTAGAGAACTATTAATCATTGATCATATCTAATGTTAGAGTGTTTTCCAAATTCACTCATATAATCAGTTTTCCACACTGTTTTTAGTCATGCTTGAAGATATTGACTTGTTATTTTCATTTTGTTTACACCATGACAAGTTATAGAACAAGTTAGCATTTTTTTCAAGTATAATGAGTTTTTACCCAGTAGGGGACTATGTATTGTCATGCAATACTCTCAGAATGCTTGTTATATAAAAAATCTCCATATAAGGGCTCTTTATATAAGTACAATTCTTGCCAAATGTTTCTGAAATTTATATTATTGGTGTATGTCATCCTGTCAGGGGTACCACTTGTACAAGATATTTTTATTTAGTTTTAATATAAATATTAATATACTTATATAAGTAAATTTTGTAAGATACTTGTAGTATTTTATTTACTTGTATAGATAATTATTTTAATGGCTTAGTTATGTCCCTTAGACATTCAGATTCTTTTACTTATACAAGTAAAAAAGTCATACTATCTTTTAATTCTTGTTTTGTTTTTCTTAGGACTTTTTTGCTCTAATGAAATTTTTAATTGTCTGTCTTTTGCAGATGTCTTTACTTATCATTTAAGTGTAATTTCATGGTCAATGAAAATGACATTTCTCCGTATGTTGAAGGCCTTGCGCAATTACTTAAGATCATTGCGCAATTAGTTTCTTTGTTGAATTAATGAGATGAAATGTTGAACTGTAATAAAAAATTATGAGCTGACCAGAGAAAAATTGTATACACTGATATATAAGGTATGTTTTTACATCCCCAAAACTTCAGAATTTTAGGGAGAGTACTAGTAAAAAAAATATTTTTTGTTGAGAAAATGAAGGGCAATGAAGGGGAGATTATTCAAACCTTATACATGTTATAAGAAAATATGAATATAACAAATTTACTTATATAAGTATGGCTGTACCTGTAGAAATGGGTTTTACACTAGTCATTTTGGGGGCCCTTTATAGCTTGCTGTTTGGTGTGAGCCAAGGCTCTGTGTTGAAGACCGTACTTTTTCATTAGCAAATTAAAACATAACTAAATGGTATTTTCTTTTCAAACGGGATGTGTAGAGACACACACACGTTCATTTTTAGCTCACCTGGCCCGAAGGGCCAAGTGAGCTTTTCTCACCACTTGGCGTCCGTCGTCCGTCGTCGTCCGTCGTCGTCGTCGTCGTTAACAATTTACATTTTGAACTTCTTCTAGAGAACCACTGAATGGAATGGAACCAAACATGGCATGAATGTTCCTTATGAGGTGCTGACCAAGTATTGTTACTTTGTAGCCGATCCATCATCCAAGATGGCCGCCAGCGGGGGACTTAGTTTAACATAGGACCCTATGGGAAATGCATACAAATGACTTCTTTTAGAGAACCACTGAATGGAATGAAACCAAACATGGCATGAATGTTCCTTATGAGGTACTGACCAAGTGTTGTTACTTTGTTGCCGATCCATCATCCAAGATGGCTGCTGGCCGGGGACTTAGTTTAACATAGGACCCTATGGGAAATGCATACAAATGACTTCTTTTAGAGAACCACTGAATGGAATAAAACCAAACATAGCATGAATGTTCCTTATGGGGTGCTGACCAAGTGTTGTTACTTTGTAGCCGATCCATCATCCAAGATGGCCGCCAGCAGGGGACTTAGTTTAACATAGGACCCTATGGGAAATGCATACAAATGACTTCTTTTAGAGAACCACTGAATTGAATGAAACCAAACATGGCATGAATGTTCCTTATGAGGTGCTGACCAAGTGTTGTTACTTTGTTGCCGATCCATCATCCAAGATGGCCGCCAGCGGGGGACTTAGTTTAACATAGGACCCTATGGGAAATGCATACAAATGACTTCCTCTAGAGAACCACTGAATGGAATGAAACCAAACATGGCATGAATGTTCCTTATGAGGTGCTGACCAAGTGTTGTTACTTTGTTGCCGATCCATCATCCAAGATGGCCGCCAGCCTGGAACTTAGTTTAACATAGGACCCTATGGGAAATGCATACAAATGACTTCTTTTAGAGAACCACTGAATGGAATAAAACCAAACATAGCATGAATGTTCCTTATGGGGTGCTGACCAAGTGTTGTTACTTTGTAGCCGATCCATCATCCAAGATGGCCGCCAGCGGGGGACTTAGTTTAACATAGGACCCTATGGGAAATGCATACAAATGACTTCTTCTAGAGAACCACTAAATGGAATGAAACCAAACATAGCATGAATGTTCCTTATGGAGTGCTGACCAAGTGTTGTTACTTTGTAGCCGATCCATCATCTAAGATGGCCGCCAGCGGGGGACTTAGTTTAACATAGGACCCTATGGGAAATGCATACAAATGACTTCTTCTAGAGAACCACTAAATGGAATGAAACCAAACATAGCATGAATGTTTCTTATGGAGTGCTGACCAAGTGTTGTTACTTTGTAGCCAATCCATCATCCAAGATGGCTGCCAGCGGGGGACTTAGTTTAACATAGGACCCTATGGGAAATGCATACAAATGACTTCTTTTAGAGAACCACTGAATGGAATGAAATCAAACATGGCATGAATGTTCCTAATGTGGTGCTGACCAAGTGTTGTTACTTTGTAGCCGATCCATTATCCAAGATGGACGCCAGCGGGGGACTTAGTTTAACATAGGACCCTATGGGAAATGCATACAAATGACTTCTTTTAGAGAACAACTGAATGGAATGAAACCAAACATTGCATGAATGTTCCTTATGCCGTGCTGACCATGTGTTGTTTCTTTGTAGCCCATCCATCATCCAAGATGGCCGCCAGCATGGGACTTAGTTTAACATAGGACCCTATGGGAAATGCATACAAATGACTTCTTTTAGAGAACCACTGAATGGAATGAAATCAAACATGGCATGAATGTTCCTAATGTGGTGCTGACCAAGTGTTGTTACTTTGTAGCCGATCCATTATCCAAGATGGCCGCCAGCAGGGACTTAGTTTAACATAGGACCCTATTGGAAATGCATACAAATGACTTCTTTTAGAGAACCACTGAATGGAATAAAACTAAACATTGCATGAATGTTCCTTATGAGGTGCTGACAAAGTGTTGTTACTTTGTAGCAGATCCATCATCCAAGATGGCCGCCAGCAGGGGACTTAGTTTAACATAGGACCCTATGGGAAATGCATACAAATGACTTCTTTTAGAGAACCACTGAATGGAATAAAACCAAACATGGCATGAATGTTCCTTATGAGGTGCTGACCAAGTGTTGTTACTTTGTAGCCGATCTGCCATCCAAGATGGCCGCCAGTGGGGGACTTTTGAATGAAATTAAACATGTTCCTTTCCTTATCAATGAGGTTGTGTTGTCACTTTTAGCCAAATTTTATATTTTTTCATATGATTTCAAAAACCCAAGTAGAATCAGGTGAGCGATACAGGCTCTTGAGAGCCTCTAGTTATCTATAAAGAAGTCACTCCTAAATATCCTACTACCTGTCGATACATTTATTTTTGGCATTGCACATTGTCTTCTTTGGCTGTTCATGACGTTAAAATACTAAATCCCTGGGATGTGTTTTAGTTGATTTTAGTCTCTGATCCCTTTGTCATTTTGAACAATATGTTTGATGCATGATTTTTTATTATTAATTGTTTTGGCTTTTAACTAGCTGTCAGTAACTGCAAGTACTCTCAAATCATACTTTATTGTTAATTTGACCTGTTGATACTATTTGTAATGCTTTTTTGTCGAGCCTGCAACTTTTGTTGCAGAAAGCTCGACATAGGGATAGTGATCCGGCGGCGGCGGCTACGGCGGCGGCGGTGTTAGCTCACTTCTTAAAAGCTTTATATTTTAGAAGGTAGAAGACCTGGATGCTTCATACTTTGTATATAGATGCCTCATGTTACGAACTTTCCGTCAGTCACATGTCCAATGTCCTTGACCTAATTTTCATGGTTCAGTGACTACTTGAAAAAAAAGTTCAGATTTTTTGTAATGTTAAATTCTCTCTTATTATAAGTAATTGGATAACTATATTTGGTATGTGCGTATCTTGCAAGGTCCTAATGCCTGTCAGGCTGTTTTCACTTGACCTCGACCTCATTTCATGGATCAGTGAACAAGGTTAAGTTTTCGTGGTCAAGTCCATATCTCAGATACTATAAGCAATAGGTCTAGTATATTCGGTGTATGGAAGGACTGTAAGGTGTACATGTCCAACTGGCAGGTGTCATGTGACCTTGACCTCATTTTCATGGTTCAGTGGTTATAGTTAAGTTTTTGTGTTTTGGTCTGTTTTTCTTATACTATATGCAATAGGTCTACTATAATTGGTGTATGGAATGATTGTAAGGTGTACATGATTAGTTGACAGGTATCATCTGACCTTGACCTCATTTTCATGGTTCAGTGGTCAAAGTTAAGTTTTTTACTTTTGGTCTATTTTTCTAATACTTTATGCATTAGGTCAACTATATTTGGTGTATGGAAATATTTTATGATCTATATGTCGGTTACACAGGTTTTATTTGACCTTGACCTCATTTTCACGGTCCATTGCTTAGTTTTAAGTGTTTGTGTTTTGGTCTGTTTTTCTTTATTTTTAAGCAATAAGTATATAACTATATTTGTTGTATTGAAGAATTGTTAGCTGTACATGTCTGCCTGGCATGGTTCATCTGACCTTGACCTCATTTTCATGGTTCATTGATCAATGTTTCATTTTATTGGTTAATGTTGAGTTTATGTGACAGTTGTATTAAAGCTTTATATTTAGGTCTATGAAGATAGTATCAAGGATTAGTAAAGAAGGCGAGACATTTCAGTGTGTGCACTCTTGTGTTATTTTATGTTAATATGGATCTTGTCTATATACCAGCTTTGATTATTTGGAATTCCTACTAATTTTCACTTCTTTGTACTATGAACATCAAAATTATTTCATTTCTCCTTAAATACTGTTCTTGTACCTGTACAGGAAGTTTTATCTAGCTCTAATTGTATAGTTTTATTGTTGATATTCACCCCATATGTACCAAGTGTTAGATTAGTTTTATTGATATTAAAGAAATTTCTTGGTATTCCTAAACGAAAGATTTATACACACAGTCGATCAAGTATACGCAATAACAAACTTATTTTCATTTACCTGTGTAGGATATGATGCAGCTTTTTTCAATAAACATGATAAACTCATCATAGATAACAGGATTCAAAAGTGATGATTTTCTATAAATTGTTTAATATTTCATAGTGGTATTTTACTTTAATTTTGTTTAAACCTGTTTATTTACTTTTGACCTTAATTATTTATCCCTTATAAATTTTATTAACTATGAATTTGCATTCAGGTATTATCAAAGATCAAATTAATTTGCGTTCTATGATTGAGTTAAGCCTTCCAATTGATATTTTATAGTGTGTTTTTCTATGTTGTGATGTTATACTATTGTTTCAGAAAAGGAAGAAGGTTTGGTACCATCAAAACGTTTAATCCCGCTGCAAATGTTTGCACCTGTCCTAAGTCAGGAATCTGATGTACCGTAGTTGTTGTTTGTTTATGTAGTTCATATGTGATTCTCGTTTCTCGTTTTTATATAGATTAGACCGTTGGTTTTCCCGTTTGAATGGTTTTACATTACTAATTTTTGAGGCCCTTTATAGCTTGCTGGTCGATGTGAGCCAAGGCTCCGTGTTGAAGGCCATACCTTGACCTATAATGGTTTACTTTTATAAATTGTTATTTGGATGGGGAGTTGTCTCATTGGCACTCATACCACATCTGCCTATATCTATTTGACCTATATTAAATGGTTTACTTAAAAATTTACAAATTGTGACTTGGATGGAGAGTTGTCTCATTTGCACTCATACCACATCTTCTTATATCTATATATTATTATTTACTTCTTCAAGTAAATAAAAATAACTAGTACAAGTAGTACCTTTGACTGTCATCAATGTCTTTGACAAGTTCGGAAATCAGTGATTATCAATAATTTCTGAAAGAGTTATGCCCTTTGGAAATATTGATTATATGGAAAATAACATAGTTAATTCTTGCCATAATTTTATGAAACTTACATCAAAGGTTTATATCAGCAATGTCTTTGAAACTTTGAAAATAAGTGCTGATCAAATCATTTTAACAAGTTTAATGTATGCCCCTTTGAAAAATTTATTATATTATACTGAAATCACATTGCATTTGCTCTGAAGCCTTCATTTCTGTAAGATATTTATAAATTGTTTCAACGAACAAAAGAAAGTCCTTTTTATTTTGCCTTGATGGAGTCAAAAAGCAAGACATAGGTACGTTGTGACTCAGGGACAAAACTTAAAGGGAGCCCAGTCATGCCAGTTGCCCATGGCTCTTAGATTTTGAGCTGGGCCCCTAAACTTTCAGGTATATTTCAGTTGAACATATAGAAACTAATTATGAAATTTCTGGTCTGGGCTCCCAGCTTGAAATTCCCAAGTCTAGTCCCTGTGTGTCAGGCATCGGCTGCAGTGGTGGCGGGGGCGACAGCGTCAATAATGTATTACTTTGTGATTAGGTTTAGTTTATGGTTAACCACTAGTCATGCTAGTGGTAGGTCAATGATATTTGGTTTGCAGTTGTATTAGCCTTGGCAAATCTCATTTTTATGGAGATTATTTGGTCCCACCCCCTCAGTCATGGTCTATTGACTTTGAAACTATTCTTAGTTTACATGTATTAGTTTGTGATTAGGTCAGTTTATGGGGAACCACTAGTGGTAGGTCAATGATATTTGGTATGCAGTTGTATAAGCATTGGCATATCTCATTTCCATGGAAATTATTTGGCTCCGCCCTCTCAGTCATGGTCTATTGACTTTGAAACTTTTGCTTAGTTTACATGTATTAGTTTGTGATTAATTCAGTTTAAGATGAGCCACTTATCATATATATGTTAAGTCAATGATATTTGGTATGCAATTGGATTGGCATTAGCAAGGTTCATTTCCATCATGTCCATGGAGATTATATAAGCCCTCACCCTAGGTTAGTGTTGAGGTTTGTTTAAAGGGAACGACTTATGAGATTTCAGTGGAATTTGGTATGCAATTGTACTAGCATTGGCACATCTCATTTCCATGGAGATTATTTAGCACTGTACTTTCAGTCTTGGTTCATTGACTTTGAATATTTGCATAACTTACATATTAACGTATTACTATTTTAATTTCAACATTTGCATATCAAGACACATCTCCATGTTAACAGTTTATTTTAGTTATTAGGGCCCCGGCTAATGGCGGGTCGCCCTATAGTGATCAGTCTGTCCGTCCGTCCGTCCGTCGGTCTATCTGTCCCTCTGTCCATCCGTAACAAATTGTGTCTGTTCTATATCTAGAGAACCATTATACTTTCATTGTTTTCAGTTGACAACCCCATGTCCTATGGTAAAGATCGTGTCTGCTCTATATCTTGAGAACCGTTATAATAACATACTTGATACTTGACATGTATATTAACCAACAACAGAGGGTGTGTCATAATGTATGTATAACTTCCTAGGTCAACGGTCAAGGTCAAACACTTTGGTTTCAGTTGACAACCCCATGTCCTATGGCAAAATGTATGGTAAGGATACAATTTTTTTACCACATGTTATTCACAGTGGGGCCTTCAGAGAAGGCTCCCTTCTCAATAATGTCTAGTTGACTCTGTTCTTGTGTAATTTCATGAATTTACTACAACAAATTTAAATCAATAAAAGCAATATTCATAGATCTAATTACAGAACTATTTGATAAAACTAACTTCTGACTCTACACATTTTGCACTTGAGTTTTTAGCTGACCTGGCCTAGACATGCTAGAGGACCAAGTGACCGATTCACTTGATTGTTTATCTAACCTGGCCTAGACATGCCAGAGGACCGTGGGCTATTCACTTGATTGTATAGATCACCTGACCTAGACATGCCAGAGCTCAGGACCAATAGACTATTCACTTGATTGTATAGCTCACCTGGCCTAGACATGCTAGAGGACCAAGAGAGCCATTTACTTGATTGTTTAGCACACCTGTCTTAGACATGATAGAGGACCAAGTGGACTGCACTTGATTGTTTAACTCACCTGGCCTAGACATGCTAGAGGACCAAGAGAGCTATTCACTTGATTGTTTAGCTCACCTGGCCTAGACATGCTAGAGAACCAAGTGGACTATTCACTTGATTGTTTAGCACACCTGTCTTAGACATGCTAGAGGACCGAGTGGACTATTCACTTAATTGTTTAGCTCACCTGGCCTAGACATGCTAGATGATCAAGTGATCTATTCACTTGATTGATTAGCACACCTGGCCTAGACATGCTAGAGGACCAAGTAGGCTATTCACTTAATTGTTTAGCTCACCTGGCCTAGACATGCTAGATGATCTAGTCACTTGATTGTTTAGCTCACCTGGCCTAGACATGCTAGAGGACCAAATGGGCTATTCACTTAATTGTTTAGCTCACCTGGCCTAGACATGCTAGATGATCAAGTGATCTAGTCACTTGATTGTTTAGCTCACCTGACCTAGACATGCTAGAGGACCAAATTGGCTATTCACTTGATTTTTGTAGCTCACTTGGCCTAGACATGCTAGATGATCAAGTGATCTAGTCACTTGATTGTTTAGCTCACCTGACCTAGACATGCTAGAGGACCAAATGGGCTATTCACTTGATTTTTTTAGCTCACTTGGCCTAGATATGCTACAGGACCAAGTCGGTTGTTCACTTGTTTTTTTAGCTCACCTAGTCTAGTCATGCTAGAGAACCAAGTGGACTAATCACTTGCCCTCTCGATATTTTAATTATTTGTGTCATTGGGTTGCTGTCTCATAGACAAATACCCACATCCTCTTGTATTCATCAAATATACTTAGTCCATGAAGTCTTCATATAAGTCGTAAACTTTTGAGTTAATTTATCTGATATCATGGTAATCTTGAATTTTTATTTGAATATAGAAAACATGGATATCCTAACCCAAACTTACAGAGCCATATGTGCAGTTTGTCCATTCAGTATACGAGAGAGACAACATTGAGGGGTCTCTGTTGGGAATGACAGAATCTGGTGAAGATGTGGTCCAGTCAGTAAATGAGACAGACACCGTAGACAGTTCTCTGTTGAGAATGACAGAGTCTCGTAAAGATGTGGTCCAGTCAGTAGATGAGGCAGACACCATAGACAGTTCTCTGTTGAGAATGACAGAGTGTCGTAAAGATGTGGTCCAGTCAGACGATGAGGCAGACACCGTAGACTGTTCTCAGATAAGAATGACAGAATATGGTGAAGATGTGGTCCAATCAGTAGATGAGGCAGACACAGATTCGTCTCAAAATAGTCCGACAGATTTACAGTCAATATCTAGTTCTAAGACAGGTATTTATTCATGTTATTCATGTTATTTTTTCTTTACGAATACAAACAGATTTAGTTTGAGTCAATACAACAATTTCATTTTTCAGCTTGAGGACATCTAAAACAAATCTTTAAAATCTTCTCCTCTAAAACTTTTATTTCATTTTACACCAACAACCAGGAACTACTGGTGATAGATCAATGATAATGTATGTGAAGTTTCATTGCTATCAATACATATCAGATTGACGACTATGTTTAAGCCCTGTCCTCTGGCCATGGTTCAGTGACTTTCAATTAATTTGCAATTTCTAATAATAGGTTTTTTGCTCAAAATAGTTTTATATGAACTACTTGCGATAAATAAATGATTTAAATACATACAGTTGCATAAAAATTTTCTACATTTGAAAATGCCTGTACCAAGTCAGGAATATGACAGTTCTTGTCCATTCGTTTTTGATGCGTTTTGTTATTTGATTTTGCCATGTGATTATGGATTTTCCGAATTGATTTTCCTCTGAGTTCAGTATTTTTGTGATTTTACTTTTTACTATCAGTACATATCAGTTTGACGACTATTACAAAGCTCTGCCAGCTACCGACTTAAGTCTTCTATAGTCCGCGGTTTTATTCTCCTAAATTTAACCTGCCATACAGGGGTGCGGCCTATAAAGTATGATTAGTAAGAAATAACAGAAATAATGATAGTAGAAATTAGGGACTTTGTCTTACTTAGTAATGGAGCTGCCCATCAAATGGTCTTTTTTCTAAATTTTATGCCGACAGTCGAGACATGTCTTTGTGTCAACAGTTCATTAAAATTATTTCTTGTTGTTGAAAATATATAATAAGATTGAGTCAAATACATTTGCAGTTTTAAAATTATTGTTTTGGAGAGAATACTATTATCAATGGAAACAATGGCTCTATTTTCCATCAGAGCTTAGTATTTTGTTTATTCTATTTATGGCTATAAAGATTTTGTAATATATATATTTTTTTTTTTGGCAAATGATATATGATCAAAAAAGGAATTTCAATATATATTTTCTTGATTCATGAGATGTTACAAGTAATAAGTAACTTTGTAGAACTAAATAATAAGTATGACATGTATGATGTATTATTATTTTTATTACAGAATTTGAAGGGAGGAGAAGTACACATATCCCGTCGATTGAATCTCAACCGTAAGTTGCTTTAATATTTACCAGTGATTTAATATGTTGGTTAAAAACTGAACAATTAACATGATTAATGTAGTAAAAACTTTCTGTAGTGAAAGATTACAAAGTTTTGTTTTCCAAATCATTAAATCAACCGTAGAATATACGACAAGTTTGATGAACCGTTTATAACAGTATTTTGTTGAGAAGACGAAGTGAAGTACACATTTTAGATTTATGTTAAAAATTTAAGACAGTTTCTAGGATCTCAAAACACCACATAATTTGAAAGAATCGAAAACAAATCAATCCACTGTCTAAATTTACATCAATAATATTGTGGAATTTCTCAGAGATATTTTATTACACTTCAACAAGTTTCTCAGCACACCTCCTCCTTAACATAACAAGTTATTACAGATATTCTATATTTACAGAATATTATCAGAGGAAGACAACCTTTTACAGGCAGCCTTTATTATACTCTATACTGTACCCAGGGCTATTGAAGACTTCGTAGACAGGGAATACAAAGGTGGTTTTGTCCAGTCTATCCGGGATCATAAAGATCAACTCAAGGCAACACTCAGTTCAGAGGAATGGGAATTACTCAGCCAAATAATAGGTACAGTAATTACTGATCGACAAGACACATTTTAAAATGAAGAATTTTCATAAAGTGCAGAAAAAAGCAAGAATAGGGGAAGACATAAGTTAAATGACCAACTCTGTATTCACTGGGGTAAAGCTGATGACCGTAACTGCATTCACGGTCATCCCAAGATGTCGGATGAAAAATTAGGTCAATATTTGTATTGTCTGTTTAAGTGTTTCTATATCATTTTCTTTACAAAGCATACATTGGTACGATGTAAATATATAAAAGATTCACATGGAATCAACAAATAACTACCGAGAAATGTGTATGAAAGTTGAAATTGGGTTTGAAAAAATCGCTAAGATGACCGTAACAGGATCAGCGATTCATAACAAGGCTGACCGTAATTGTCTAAAAGATGACCATAATTTGTAAAGGATGACTGTAACTTTTAAAGGAAGACCGGTCCGTCAATTCATACAAATATCCATATTTGTATCCATAACTGTTTGTTGAGTTTGTCTCACGGCAATAGGGGCTCGGTTAGCGGTTATAAATATGTTTTATCAATTTCTTATCAACTATTTAGAGTTTATGACAATGGTAGTAAGTTGCATATTTCCTGTAAATATTTATTGATACCGATGTTAAAATTTGAATACAAATCAAATAAATCAAATCAAATATTTTATTTTTCCAATCAGGGTCTCACAAGGCATGACAGGGGGTATTTACCAATAATGATAGTATAAGCAACAAACATGAGACATTGTTTATTGTATAACGCGACAGATATTATAATTATAGACAAATGAAAAAAGCATTAATAAGAAAATACATTAAAAGTACCCTTTTCCCTTCCTTCCTTATTACCATTATTATTTCTATGTCCAGCAAATAAAGAAAACCTTATCATAAGTAAAGTTTGAACAGACTTAAATTATTATCTATAAAGACGGAAATATTTTCATCTGCAGAAGAGACCAAGAGACGGTGCTCAAGGATATACTGTTGATGGCATTAGACAATAACAACAATCCTCCCCGTTTCAGAAGCAGATGAAAATATAAATCGAGAAACTGAATCCGGTCAATTAACAATTTTTTTTTTTTTAAATCAAAGCAATAGCTAATTTAGCGAAACATGGAATATAAATCTGCTATTTGCAGTGTTTTACCAGGAATATGCACAACTCTTTTAATACAGTTGAGTTATCACAAGACAACATCCTTAGCAATTTCTCTTACGAATTAAAATTAATGAAATTGGAACATGATTCAGAAATAATGTCTGTGTTACATGTAGTTATATTGAAAATGAACTTCATTTTCAAGATTACCAGAATTCTACATTTCTGGCATAGTCTACGGTTTGGAGGACGATTAATACTGTGAAATTAAAGTTTTTGAATGCTGGTATGCATCTTGCATTAAAGAAAATGAGTCTTTTAAAATTTTTCTAGTGTAGACCAATAATTCAAAATAGACTTAACTAATTCAAGGTACAGTGGAAACCGACTCATAAGGCTACAAAAATTGTGTTGTTTTTTTTGTGCACATCCAGAATAAATTTACAAAATTTTCTGTGTAGCTTTCACAAGTTAAATTTGAATAAAATTTATCAATACTAATTAACTGGTTTCCATATCCCCAAATTTTGCTATATATATCAAGGGATTGAATGAGCTCCTGAAATTTCACTTCCACAAAGAAGAATAAGCTTTATATTATGATCAAAAACATGTATAAACTATTTAGGATTTAGAGATAATAATTTTTTTCTAAGTTTAAAATATGCCTTTTAAGCCTTCTTGTATGATTCATTCTGAGCAAAGTAGAATTTACCCGAAGCACTTAAATACACACCTAGATATTTACAATGTTGTACACAATTTATATCATATTCTTTGTATTCAAATTTGAGGCGGATATGTCTGCCTACAGTGTTGAAAATACAACTGTTGCATACCTGCCAACTTTTGAAAGTGCCCATGGGGGTTTTAGTGCGCGACAACAATTTTAAAGGTTACAATTCTTTGCAACGACTATTTTGCGCGTGCTGTTTTGTGGTCTAGAAAAAGTGTCATATTTGTAAGATGAGCTTACATGCCTTTTTTTAAAGTTTATTTGCATGATTCTAGTTATTATATCAGCAGAAAACATGTAGCTGTAAGACTAGGAATTATTTTCATTTGTAAGGATACTAAATAGTTGTTGACTTTTCCAATTTAAAATTATACACAAAGAAGGACCTTTATCAGGTTGGGAACAACACCTAGGGATACCCCCTCAATGTTAGGACATTAAAAACCATTTTTTAAGTACAAATGTGCTCGTGCATATTCATATTATTTGAAGAAACTTTTCCCAAAGAACTATACATCTTATGATCTATCTGGTATGATATCGTCAACACATGTCCAAGAATTTTGATATGTTCTTGGCCTTATATCTTCTTTATTATTTAAAATAATTGGACCCTTCTTCTTCTTCTTCGGAAGTCCACCCTATTTGCAGGGTCACCGCATTAAAAATATCCTAGTTTTAGGTTAATTTTTTAAAATGCGTAGTTATTTATAAAATAAATAATAAATAAAATTGTTAGGCTTTAATATGTACTTAGTTTTAGTAAAACAAAATAATAAGGATAAAAGGTAAAAACTTGTATTTACACTGTACATAGCATATTGTCACAAGATTAAAACACTATTTAGATTTAAAATTTAAAAAATGGATAAATCCTAAAGTTAATAAGAATATATAGGAGTCCACTTATTAAAAGATAAAAATATGTTTATGGTTCATCTATGGCAGTGATGATAAAAAGTTTATCAAACGAGGTTCCTCATTATATGTTTATATAAAATCTAAAAAAAAACTAAAAAAAACATTAATTCATGTTGTAGATTTATATTAACATGTATTATAATTTTGTTATACTTATAACGTTGAGGCTCATATTAGATTTAAAATTTAACATTATCGTCTAGCAACAGATTTAATTCTCTGTTTATTGAATTTTTATATGGTTGGAATGGAACAATCATATATGTCATTAGTTATCATGACGATAAGTTAATATTTATACCCATTCTCATGACCGATACTAGCTAAATTTTAGATGATGTGATGTTCATCAGTAGGGAGTCGAGTACTATTGTTCATTATCCTTCACTGAATTCCAGAACTCTTACAGTTAATATGCAGAGTGTAATTGTTATGTATATTTCACAATAATTCAGCTCTCTTGGTGTGTAATGCAAATACCCAGTCTTTGCAGATTCTTTCTATATCTCCTAATTGAGCTTTTGGTATCCCAGGTTAGTGGAACTGTCAATTAACAATTGGAGTAGATCGTCATCAGATTTAATGATGTTATTGTAGTTGATTTGATTTTCTATCAACAAATTTTTGAGTCTAATATGGTGAATTTTCCTGACTGAGTTAAGGCTTTTGCAGTTCATAAGAAAATGTTTAAAGTCTTCTGTTTCTTCTGTACAAAGTTTGCACTGTGGAGATTTTGTTGAATCAAAGCGGTTGTTTATACTTTGAGTTTTATACGTTCCAGTGAGTATTCTGGATTTAATTATGCCTTTAGTAACATCTCTCTTGTTGTCTCTGACACTGCTCCAACACTTATTAGGATTTCGGAAATTCCATTTGCTTATTTCCATATGATTTAATGATGATTTTGTTTTAGCTATCTCAGACCATTTTGTTTTCCATGTTGAGTCTATCATATCATGGGTCAATCTTTTCCAGTTTTGTTTGGATTTAAGACTATCTCATGCGCAGAGGGCAATCCATATGCCTTGAGAATATGATCCACTTTGATATACCAGCTGTTGGAGTTATCATCTTTTGTTGCTAATTGTCTGATTCCTATTTTGTATTCAATGGAATTTGTATCTTTTGAAATTCTAAGGAATAGAGAAATCATTGCCTTGTGGATGAGTTGTTCAATGGCTTCTGCTCCAAGCAAAATATATATTGCAGCATCTGCAGTTCTTTGTGGCAGAGATAGCAGATGTTTAAATGTCTTTTTCTGGAATTTCTCTAATTTCAAAATATCAGCCTTATTAAAATTCAAAATTTCAAAACCATATAGCATTCTTGGTATGACAAATGTTCTCCACAGTTTATATGAAATCAACGGATTTACTCCATTTATTCCATGCAAGCCTGCTCCCATGAGAGAATACATGGTAGCTCTAGCGGTGGATATTCTGTTGACCACATTTGGGAAATTTCGGTCTTGTCTTTCAATACCCAGATGTTTTATGGTTTGTTTTTCGCTGATTTTCTCGTTGAAAAGTTCAAGGTTAAATTCTTTGTTCTTTTTGTTGATCAGTAAAATTTCCGTCTTTTTACTATTGATTTTTACTCTATCATTCTTTGTACAGCTTTCAATTATACGGAGTAGAGTTAAAGCATCCTGTTCAGAAGTTGCACATAGCATAATATCGTCTGCACATGTTGGACAACCTAAGTAATTGGTTCCGATCTTAAATCCAATATTTGTAGCTTCAAGTGTATCTAGGATATTCTTGTTGTATGATTTATAAAAGTTGGCAGATAAAATACCTCCCTGCTTTACTCCTTGCTCGTTTGTGAAAGCCTGCGAGATACATCCTTGAGATTTTACTTGGGTTGATGTATTATTATACATTATTCATTTGGAAAAGCTGTTTCAAATAAAATGTCAGAATTTCCCATTTTTAAGTTAATAAATCTACATTTTTAGCTCACCTGTCCCGAAGGGGGACAAGTGAGCTTATGCCATCACTTGGCGTCCATCGTCGTCCGTCGTCTGTCGTCGTAAACTATTTCAAGAATCTTCTCCTCTGAAACTACTGGGTCAAATACTTTCAAACTTTAACTGAATGTTTCTTAGGGTAACTTACTTATAAATTGTATCCGAAGTTTTGATCCATCAACAAACATGGTCGCCATTGCTAAAAATAGAACATAGGGGTCAAATGCAGTTTTTGGCTTATAACTCAAAAACCAAAGCATTTAGAGCAAATCTGACATGCGATAATATTGTTTATCAGGTCAAGATCTATCTGCCCTGAAATTTTCAGATGAATCAGACAACCTGTTGTTGGGTTGCTGCCCCTGAATTGATAATTTTAAGGAAATTTTGCTGTTTTTGTTTATTATCTTGAATATAATTATAGATAGAAATAAACTGTAAACAGCAATAATGTTCAGCAAAGTCAGATCTTCAATTAAGTCAATTTGACCAAAATTGTCAATTGACCCCTTAAGGTGTTATTGCCCTTTAAAGACTTTTTTCACAATTTGTTCATCATGTTGACTTACTTTAAAAAATCTTCTCCTTTGAAACTGCTTTATCAATTTCAGCCAAACTTAGGCTAAATGAGTTTCAGAGTATCTAGTATAAATTTTATATTTTATTTCCTTGTATGTCAAGAAACATAGCTCCTATGGCTAAAATAGAACATAGGAGAAAATGATTATTTTTTTTGGCTTTTGAAGAAAATAGGACGATCCAAAAAACATTTAAATAAATTGAAAAGCCAAAATAATCATTGATGAGAGATTTAACCAAAAGAATTAAGGTGAGAGATTCAGGCTCTTGAGAGCCTCTTGTTCTATTTTATTTTTTACAAGAGTAAAATGACCCCTTGAGGGAAGTCCCTCATTTAAGGGATTCCTCATGATGATGTGGGGTGGGGGGTGTTGTCCATGTGAAAAATAAAGAAAAGTACATTACATTTTTAATGATTTGGTATTTTAATTGAATACATAAATAAAATTATTTTACAGCAAGTGTAATAAATTAGTGAATAAAATACTATTTATTATCCTTATGGTTGTACTGCATCATTGAAGTTTGTCAATCAGCCATGCTTTTATTCTTATTCTGTGTAAGAACCTCCTTGCAGGTGAAAAAATCATTTGCCATGTTCACAATTTTACTATTCTGACCAACAAACAGAGGAATACAACACATTAGTTCAATATCTAGCAGGTTAAAATAATCTTGAGAGAAAACGTTTTTGATTGGCTGATTAATTTGATCATGAGAAACATACATTTTGATTGGCTGAACACGATTTTCTTCCATTGGACACAGTTAAAAATCGGGAACAATCATATTTTTCGTGTAGATTTTCACCAAATCGTGTTTTAGAGGGTTTTTCAAGTACACGATCATGCAATTGTGACAAAGGGTCAAAATCATGTAGTACACGCCTAAATCGTGAAAGTTGGCAGGTATGCTGTTGCTTTATTTGGGTTGAGAGTAAGACATCAATTTCGACAATATTATTTTCCAATGAGTTTAAAGTTTTGACTGGTGACCAGTAGCTGTAGTAATAAGTAAACTGATATCATCGGCATACACCAAACAATGGTTAGGTCGCCTATTAACATGTACATGGTCTAGAGATTTTCCAAATAGTTGGGAAGGTAATTGATGAAAATCTTAAACAGGTTAGGACTTAGGTTATCTCCTTGTTTAACTCCAAGCTGTATAGGGAAGAATATAATTCAAAGTGACAGCGATACGACGTAAAACTGAAGAAAAAACACATTAATTAAAAAATATGATTGATTATCCAGCGAAATCTGCCATCTATAATACTAAAATTACGAGGTCCAATTTGTCAGCCGTCATCATGTAAAAACGACGGATCAAAGAATTCAACTTTATATATATAACTAATATAGTACAAAGGTGTAGATTAAAAATTACACCACTCCAGGCCCTTTTGTTTTCCACGTAATTAATATTGCCAATAATTGAGAAGTTCCGGGTCGAGTCCGATACCGATACCAATAGTATATTCACCTGTTACCTATTACCTAATCTGTACGTTCCACATCTGACAGGCGCACCAACAAACGGTGTATTCAGGATTAATATGCTATATACACGGGTCATAATCACAGGGTTGACACTACTAAATTGCCAAATTGTTACCTATTGTAGTATTTTAATCAGTAAGACTTTCTAAGATAACAATACGAATACTTAAAATCTGGACTAAAAATAAGGCGTACAGTTTTCAATTTGTTAGCGGGCATGACGTAAAACAGCGAATCAAAGAATTCAACTTTATTTATAACTAATTTAGGACCATGCTGTTGATTAAAAAAATACTCCATTCCAGGACCTTTTGTTTTCCAAATAATTAATATTACCAATAATTGATAAGTTCCAGTTCGACGGGTTCAAACAGAAAGATTTGAAAGCAGAGAAAACTGTGTATCATATAATCGGCATGACTTTATCAGATGACAATACTAATACTAAAATAAGGCTTGCGCATAGTTATATACTTTAATTCAGTCACGGACCCGCGATATCACGGGTGTGTTCTAGTAAAATATAAACAGTGCCTTGACAACACTGGATTCGATGGAACAGCAAAATTTATTCTGCATTCAGTTTATTTGACTGAGATTAAATCCTTCTGACATTTAGTAACAAATGAAAAGCAATATGTAAATATTCCATAAGATAAGGATTTCAATACGGAAATGAAGTCTTCGTATCGCCCTATCTTTTTTTAAGTTTTGCTTCAATATTTGGCAATAGTTCATAAATATATAAAAAAAGATGTGGTATGATTGCCAATGAGCATGATGAGACAACTCTCCAAAAGACAACTCATCACAGGAGACCAAAATGTCACAGAAATAAACAGTTATAGGTCAACGGACGGTCTTCAACAATAAGCCAATAACATACCGCATAGTCAGCTATAAATGGCCCTTAAGTAAAACAATTCAAACGAGAAAACTAACGACCTAATAAAGTTTATTTTTAATTCCGTAGTACACCCTTCTTGGACATAACTGTCACTGACTTAAAAATTTGAGCAACATCTTTTGAATGCTATATTTTGTTCTTCTAAATTTATATTTCGTTTTCACTTGCATGATTATTTTTTCAGTGCTACATACATCGGATAGATTTATAAATGCAAAATGGTTGAACACTCCAACCCCCTTGTACAATATAAAAGGTGCCCTCCAATAATATATATATACAACACTTTCGTACAAAGCAGGTGTAAAATATATACACCCTTTTCATTGGGGTATACTACAGGCAGGTTAAAATGTTTACATTATAAGTAAGCACATTGTCTACAAGATAGTTCATGTTCAAAGTTAGCAAGATTCTTCTTTCATTCGGATACGATTTTATACAGTTGGTGAACTACACATGCATGTACTTGAAGCAAGTCTTATTTTCTTCTACCTATAGAATAATGCAGTCTTATAAATACGTTTTATAACAACACGATTAATTAGTTGATACAAAAAAGGTAATACAAATACGGATTCTTAGAATCGATGGTCATCCTTTAAATATTACGGTCATCCTTTATAAGTTACGGTCATCTTTTTACCAATTACGGTCATCCTTGTTATATGTAACGGTCATCTTGAAAATATTTTACTGACGATTTAAGGTCATCTTAGCGATGTTTTCAATTCCAATTTCCTCTTCGATACACATTTCTCGGTAGTAATTTTTTATTTCCGTCTGATTCTTTTATACATTTACATCGTATCAATGTTTGCTTTGTAAAGAAAATGATATAGAAACACTTAAACAGACAATACAAATACTGACCTAATTTTTCATCCGACATCTTGGGATGACCGTGAATGCAGTTACGGTCATCAGCTTTACCCCAGTGGTATTGAAACACATAGAATGCCAACTCTATATTCAAACAACTAGAATGCCAACTCCATATTCAAACAAATAGAATGCCAACTATATATTCAAACAAATAGAATGCCAACTATATATTCAAACAAATAGAATGCCAACTCCATATTCAAACAAATAGAATGCCAACTATATATTCAAACAAATAGAATGCCAACTATATATTCAAACAAAAAGAATGCCAACTATATATTCAAACAAATAGAATGCCAACTATATATTCAAACAAATAGAATGCCAACTCCATATTCAAACAAATAGAATGCCAACTATATATTCAAACAAATAGAATGCCAACTCCATATTCAAACAAATAGAATGCCAACTCTAGATCTATATTCAAAAACATAGAATGCCAACTATTATTCAAACAAATAGAATGCCAACTCTATATTGAAACAAATAGAATGCCAACTCTATATTGAAACAAATAGAATGCCAACTCTGTATGGAAACAAATATAATGCCAACTCCATATTCAAACAAATAGAATGCCAACTCTAGATCTATATTCAAACAAATAGAATGCCAACTATATATTCAAACAAATAGAATGCCAACTCTATATTCAAACAACTAGAATGCCAACTCTATTTTCAAACACATAGAATGCCAACTCTATATTGAAATAAATAGAATGTCAACTATATATTCAAACAAATAGAATGCCAACTCTGTATGGAAACAAATAGAATGCCAACTTTATATTCAAACAAAAAGAATGACAACTTTTCATTCAAACAACTAGAATGCCAACTCTATATTGAAACAAATAAAATATTACAAATGCATAAATAATTTGATGTATGGTTTCCAACTAAAAACAATATATAGGCATAAATGTTAATGATAAATACCTATTAAAAGTCTCTCCAGAACAAACAAAGAAGGAAAATTGCCAGTACTTAAAACCTTCCATCCTTTATGGGTGGATTTTACATAGATAAATAAAATTGTATAATAAAACAGCGAAATAAGGATGTTAAATTTGATGTATGCCTTTTTGTGCTTCTTTGTTACATTTGTTTGTTTTTATAGCATGTATAGTGTCACATCAGATTAAAGATGATTACACAATGTTGACAGCTGTACCCCTATTTTTGACATTTTTACCTATTGTGTCTGTTTGTTTTGTTCACATATCGTTGTCAATATAATGGAATTTGATGCAACTGTCATACAAGTGAGAGGTTTAGCTAGCTATAAAACCAGGTTCAATCAACCATTTTCTACATAAGAAAATGCCTGTACTCAGTCGAGAATATGACAGATGTTATCCATTCGTTTGATGTGTTTGAGCTTTTGATTTTACCATTTGATTAGGGACTTTCCTTTTTGAATTTTCCTCAGAGTTCAGTATTTTTGAGATTTTACTTTTTAAAAGGATACCCTGGCTTTTACTATCTTTTTTTTCTGCTTCTGGTGCACACCTATAACGTTACCGTAACAGAGACAAAACAAACAATTTAACCATCAATAACCATGATTCAAAGTAGTTTTATTTTTTTTTTAAATATGCAGAAAGCGCTTTATTAAATTTATTCATAAGAGGAATCCATATGTATGGTAACAAGCCGATCGGATTGGTCTGTAAAATCGTCGTTGTTGGACTCTATGCATTATAATGTGGTTTTCTTGTTTATTTTCCACACACAAAGTGATGATGTCAATTGTCTTTAGTTAGTCAGTAATCGGACAAAGTGCCGTCAATACCGTCTATAGCGTAATTGTGCATAAGTGATCGACACACCCATTTTTGAGACATTTTCTCAGCTGGGAACTTGTGATGGAAGCATGATCATGTGACCGTTATCTACTTAATAATGATTGATTTTGACAAGCGCTGGATTCTTTGACCTAAAAATGCTGATTGATCAGGTTTTGACCAGCAAAATTGTACGAAACATGTTTTAAGACTAATATTTATTGATTTATTAAAAATTAAAAAAATTAAAAAAATCGTGTCATCTCCTTTAATGAAAATCTCCTTTTTCTCTGGAAATTTGAATTTTAAAGGTATCTTTTGCAGAATGTAATTACCAGATATGAAATGTTATACCTTAACATTTGTTTCAGGAGCTGCTCTGACTCCTACAAATGATAGAAGTTAGAAAAACACTAGCTTCTATTATGCCTTTGTTTTGTTACCAGTTTGGATAATTTGGAGTCAACTTTGGAGCCAGCTAGAGTCTTGATTTCCTCTACCCAATTTAAACCATGTTTAATTTAAATTTCATATGCACTGTACACCATTTAACTTTAAGTGGTGCTTTGTCAAGTAATGTATTTTAAGTTTTTTCTTCTATTCTGTGAAAGATAAAACAAGCAGGTTCACTTACTCTGTTGTCTGAAGTTGTGGAACTAAAGCCAACTTTGTAGACTTTGACTTGGAAAATGTTTTTATGCCCCACCTACGATAGTAGAGGGGCATTATGTTTTCTGGTCTGTGCCTCTGTTCGTTCGTCCGTTTGTTCGTCCCGTTTCAGGTTAAAGTTTTTGGTCGAGGTAGTTTTTGATGAAGTTGAAGTCCAATCAACCTGAAACTTAGTATATATGTTCCTTATGGTATGATCTTTCTAATTTTGATGTCAAATTAGAGTTCTGACCCCAATTTCATGGTCCACTGAACATAGAAAATGATAGTGCGAGTGGGGCATCCGTGTACTGGGGACACATTCTTGTTTTATTTTTATTTTAGCATTCCCTATTTATAAAGTTTTTGGCTTTTAAGCAATCTGTAGACTCTGTAGACTTATACCATTGACTCCGGGCCATGCCCTCACGTCAACCGGTTTATTCTAAACATCAAGGAACATCTAAGATTCTTGAGATTGTCTTGCTTTAAATGGTATAAAAACAAAAGGATTGAATTAAACAACTGTCCTATAATGTTCTTCTGAAGGACGTCTCCGGGTGCGGGAATTTCTCGCTACATTGAAAACCTGTTGGTGACATTCTGCTGTTTTTTTTTGTATGGTCAGGTTGTTGTCTCTTTGGCACATTCCCCATTTCCATTCTCAATTTTATTCTCATAATCTTCATGTTTCGATATTTCCCTTGACTTGTATGCGTGTTTTTAACAACACGGAAAAACAGAATTAAGCAGTATTTATATTTAGTGTTTTTATAAATTTAGAAACACGTCAGAGGGAATTCCCCAGTTTTGATAACATGCGAGAGTTCTCTGATTTCAAATCAATAAATCTATTTCTGTCATATAAGAACTGACGTGGAGTTTTCTTACCGGTATATGTCACCGTTATGAAACTGATATTTGATATTGTACTTCCATAAAAAAAATGGAGGTCGTAACGTTTAGTTAATATTTAATATACGTCCATGGTACAAATCATAAGTCTAGGGTTTATTTAGACATGTTAGATAATTATGCGCATGTGTATAGTTTTCTTAATTGACATGAAGGGGTATTAGATTGAATGGTTGCTCTGGATTCCACACTCCATTGATTAATTTCAATGAAACTCACGAGATCCTTTCTATGTCTGTCTGCTATCGAGGGTTATTGTTGTTGCATAATTTCATATCATATGCATCATTTAAATTTAAATAAATGTAGTCCACAACCTAAAGGTTTAACTAGAAGACCCCTTCAGCCAAAATGGAGTCTTTTATGTTATCGCTTCAAACGACGAAACGTCGAGAAAAGAATAACTAGTGCTGTCGATAGACGTCGTATTATTTTAAAACCGATCGCAATTTAAACAGAGGAATGTGTACGAAAAGGAGTCATGCCCACTGACCCAAAGGAAATGAAATATTTAATGAGTTAGGAATGGGGTTCAACCTAGAATTCATATAGGAAAATAGGTGATAAGGTACGATGTGTAATACGTTCTCTCACTCTCAGTGACTGCTGTGGAAAGTAAACTTGGAATTGATAGTACAAAAACAAAACTCAATAAGTACATTGTTCATACACGTGTATCGATGATTAGCTGTTTTTAAAGTTGAATAACTATTCAGATTACGTAAATTACATTTTACGAGCATTTTACACGTGCAGTTGAAATTTGAAAATAATATTAATACATGTATCAATGAAAACAATGGCAATCGTATCCCTCAGAGCATGCTGCAATCTGCTCTTTGATTAGGAGTAACTATTATTTCTAGGCAGCAGTACAGTGAAGTATTCAATATTATACAGCTTATATTTTGGAAATCTGAAATTATGGGGTCAAATATGACAGGAAGTACAAAGAAAACCAGAAAAAAGATGTAAAGCTGTGATCCATATGTTCAGTGTTGAATTCTAAATACATTTGTCTCATATAATATTGATTAAATTGAGTTTCAATGAAAATTGAAAACAATATTCCATCTGTTTTTTGTTTACCGGCACTTCATTTACCTACATGACATAAGAAATGAAAATAGAATGAGTTGTTGTTGGTCAGTTTTCGTAAATTTGGTTTCTTTGACCTGTATGTGAAATGACACAAGATGTTTTAAAAGCTGTTCACTATGGCTTAGTCAAAATATTTATCATCTATTTTATAATAAAAGTGTACATGCATTATTTATAGCTTGTATAGTGGAGGAAGCTGTTTTAATGAAGTCAATGGGTTTGGTATATGCAAAGTAGTAAAGGGGCCCTTATCAGGGTTTTGTTGAATGCAAGTGTTATAAATGAACAAATATAAGAATTATAATTAATTTATTGTTCATTAAAGGTCTTATATCGTATATTTTATGATGGTATTATACTCATACCTGCTAACGTTCACGATTTAGGCGTGTACCCTATTTTGACCCTATTTTGACCCTATGTCACGATCCTGATCGTGAAAAAAACATCTTAAACACGATTTTGTGAAAATGTACACGATAAATATTATTGGTCCCGATTTTGAACTGTGTCCAAGGGAAGACAATCATGTTCAGGCAATCAAATTCTGTGCTTCTCGTGATCAAATTAATGAGCAAATCAAAAACGTTTTATCTCAAGATTATTCTAACATGCTAGATTTTGAACTCGGTAGTATTCCTCTGTGTGGTAGGCAGAATTTTAAAATCATGAACATGAAGGTGATTTTTCACCTTCAATGAGGTTCTTACACAGATAAGAATTAAAGCATTGTTGATTTACAAAATTCATAGATGCAGTACTACCATAAAGATAATAAATAGTAGTTTATTAAAAGTCAGTGCTTTAAGGCCTGACTTTCAAGTCATGGTGTTCATCTTTCTTTACGCGACATCCAACAAATCTATGCGGGGGGTCATTTGGCCAGAAATAGATCCGGAAAGGTTTAATTTTCTCCTCCTCCTTTTTGTGGTATGAAAAGTTTTTGTTTCTTTCATTTTCATTTGGAAATAAAGAAACGATTAGCATGATTAGTGTGGATTGTTTGTTTAAAAAAAAACGTTTTATTAATGTGTATTTTGCATTATAAGCATTCAACCTGATTACAACCTATCTTTATCATTTTTGTTTATTTGAATTCCGTGTGGAAAGAGGTCGGGTCAATTTCGAGTACTATCTGCGATCTTAAGATATTTTTAAATCAGTTCAGTCGTTGATAAACCAATTAAAAGTCGACTGAACATGAATTATATTGCATATTACACAATTTAAAGCCTTTCTGTACGTGACAAGACAAGAAGTGTCAAAAAGTGATTAGAAGCGACAATACAATTAATTCAGCGATAAAAAGCGTTAAGAAGACTATTTCGCGACGATACATAAATAAAAAATATCATTGAAACAACTTTAATTATATTCCCAATATATATTGAAAAAAATATGCATTATTTTTATTAAAGGGGCGGTTATAAAACATTTTTTTATATTACATTGATAGATGAAAAAAAAAATCATAGAGAAGAAAGGGATTTTCTAGTTTTTATTGAATATAAAGAATATGTTTTATGCACACGCTAAAAATTGGAAATCAAAACAAAGATTTTCGAACTTACTTTTAAAGAATTTATTGAATTAAAACCATGCAATATCATTTCCTTTTTAACAGTGAAATTAGTTGTTCTTGATAGGGACATCATTAATAGGTGTGGCGTCACACTATCACACCAAATGAGAATAGCCTCGCGAGAGAATAGCGATTCGCGTGTCCCTTGTTTGTTATTGTTGCTTCTTCACTAAATTATTCTTCTTGTCGCTGTTTGTCGCTAAAATTCTTCTTGTCTCTCATTAGTGAGACCGGCCGGTTCCGTACTTAACTTCTGTTTCTGCACTGCAAAACAACCACATTTTCAATTAAAGACAATTAACGATGCCTAGTCCTTGTTGTTGTGTACCTGAGTGTCAAACAACCTCTGTACTATGAAATATAATGATATAACTGGACTAGAAATACACACAACCTGTAATTAACTGCCTTTACAGGGCTTTCGCGCTTTGATTCACTAATTTATTGACATTACACTTGCTGTAACATCTGTTATTTATGTATTCAATTAAATTACCAAATCATTTAAAGTACAATGTACTATTCTTTTTTTTCACAAGGACCAAACGAACAGGTTTGGAACAACCCCCACATGAGGGATATCCCTCAAATGAGGGACTCAGTCCATAAGACAAGGGGCAATTTTACTGTTGTAAAAAATAAAAAATAAAATTTTAGACTTTTAACTTAAAAATGGAAAAAAATCATTATAATTTATATTTGGAACAACTTTTCTAAATGAGGGGTCTAATTATTTTGAAAAATTAAGAATTTCAAGTCCAAGAACATTTCAAAATTCCTATACGTCATGTGTTGATAAAATAATACCAGATAGATCATAAGATGTATAGTTCTTTTGGAAAAGATTTCTTCAAATAGTATGAATATGTGCTCATTTGTACCTAAAAAGTGGGTTTAAATGTCTTTACATTGAGGGGTTACCTTAGGTGTTGTTCCCAACCTGTTAAAGGTCCTTTTTTGTGCATTATTTTAAATTGGAAAAGTCAATAATCATGTAATGTCCTTACACATGCAAATAAATCCTGGGCTTATAGCGACATGTTCATCTTTTCTACTGATATACTATAAACTAGAATCATGCAAATAAACTTAATAAAAAGGCTTGAAAGCTCATCATACAAATATGACACCTTTTCTAGACCACAAAACAGCACGCGCAAATTACGTTCAAAAGAATTGTCACCTTTAAAATTGTTGTCGCGCACTAAAACCCCCATGAGCACTTTCAAAAGTTGGCAAGGATGTATAATAAACCCCTAACGGGAGGGATATGATGAAGACATAATCTTTCAATCAGTTTAATTGAGGTCTGGAGCTGGCATGTCAGTCACTGCTAGTATTCCTTTGTTAATTTATGTCTCATTGTCATTTTGCTTCTGTTATCTATTCTAACATTGGACCTAGACTTCTGTTAAACTGAGTTTTACTGTGCGTATTGATGTGTGTTTCTTTATTCTACATTGGCTAGAGGTATAGGGGGAGGGTTGATATCTCACAAAACATGTTTAACCCCGCCACATTTTTGCGCCTGTGTCAAGTCAGGAACATCTGGCCTTTGTTCAATAGTCTTGTATGTTTTTTAAATTTTAGTTCATTTATATGTTTCTGAGTTTAGTGTGACGTCCATTTTCACTGAACTTAAGTAAACATTATTGTGTAGGGGTGAGCTGAAAAAGAAAATAACTGGTTTTGTCTGATTGGCATTTACCAGACACTGCCTTTCATACAAATAATCAGAATGAAAACTAAATACTCACTACATGATTTAACTTTGGACTGTGAATGAACTTCATGATGGGAAAATTGTTGCCCTTCCATACATTCTATCAGATCTTTAGAACAAGTAGGAGACTCTTTAAGAACCTCTAATAATACACTGTAGGAATCTTCTGGTCTTTGTATTAGAAGGTCTAAGATACATGTGTTGCGGTCAGATGGCTTTGGATGGTGTTCTATTTGTGCTCTATCTTCAATCCTAAGGATACATTTGGAAATCAATAGATCAAGGACGTCCTTATCTAGAATGGTGTCTTGTATTATCTTATCATAGAAATGGTACAATCGGTGGTGAGCTGGAAAAGAAATAAAAATGTGGTAACCAAGGTGATTTAGATAGATATATATATATATATGACAGTTTTGTCCACTATGAAGAATTTGAGAATGGAAACAGGGAATGTGACAAAGAGACAACAACCCAACCAAAGAGCAGAAAACAGCCGAGGCCACCAATGGGTCTTCAACACAGCGAGAAAATCTGGCATCGAGAGGTGAACTTCAGCTCACCCCTACACAATAATGTTTACTTAAGTTCAGTGAAAATGGACGTCACACTAAACTCAGAAACATATAAATGAACTAAAATTTAAAAAACATACAAGACTATTGAACAAAGGCCAGATGTTCCTGACTTGACACAGGCGCAAAAATGTGGCGGGGTTAAACATGTTTTGTGAGATATCAACCCTCCCCCTATACCTCTAGCCAATGTAGAATAAAGAAACACACATCAATACGCACAGTAAAACTCAGTTTAACAGAAGTCTAGGTCCAATGTTAGAATAGATAACAGAAGCAAAATGACAATGAGACATAAATTAACAAAGGAATACTAGCAGTGACTGACATGCCAGCTCCAGACCTCAATTAAACTGATTGAAAGATTATGTCTTCATCATATCCCTCCCGTTAGGGGTTTATTATACATCCTTGCCAACTTTTGAAAGTGCTCATGGGGGTTTTAGTGCGCGACAACAATTTTAAAGGTGACAATTCTTTTGAACGTAATTTGCGCGTGCTGTTTTGTGGTCTAGAAAAGGTGTCATATTTGTATGATGAGCTTTCAAGCCTTTTTATTAAGTTTATTTGCATGATTCTAGTTTATAGTATATCAGTAGAAAAGATGAACATGTCGCTATAAGCCCAGGATTTATTTGCATGTGTAAGGACATTACATGATTATTGACTTTTCCAATTTAAAATAATGCACAAAAAAGGACCTTTAACAGGTTGGGAACAACACCTAAGGTAACCCCTCAATGTAAAGACATTTAAACCCACTTTTTAGGTACAAATGAGCACATATTCATACTATTTGAAGAAATCTTTTCCAAAAGAACTATACATCTTATGATCTATCTGGTATTATTTTATCAACACATGACGTATAGGAATTTTGAAATGTTCTTGGACTTGAAATTCTTAATTTTTCAAAATAATTAGACCCCTCATTTAGAAAAGTTGTTCCAAATATAAATTATAATGATTTTTTTCCATTTTTAAGTTAAAAGTCTAAAATTTTATTTTTTATTTTTTACAACAGTAAAATTGCCCCTTGTCTTATGGACTGAGTCCCTCATTTGAGGGATATCCCTCATGTGGGGGTTGTTCCAAACCTGTTCGTTTGGTCCTTGTGAAAAAAAAGAATAGTACATTGTACTTTAAATGATTTGGTAATTTAATTGAATACATAAATAACAGATGTTACAGCAAGTGTAATGTCAATAAATTAGTGAATCAAAGCGCGAAAGCCCTGTAAAGGCAGTTAATTACAGGTTGTGTGTATTTCTAGTCCAGTTATATCATTATATTTCATAGTACAGAGGTTGTTTGACACTCAGGTACACAACAACAAGGACTAGGCATCGTTAATTGTCTTTAATTGAAAATGTGGTTGTTTTGCAGTGCAGAAACAGAAGTTAAGTACGGAACCGGCCGGTCTCACTAATGAGAGACAAGAAGAATTTTAGCGACAAACAGCGACAAGAAGAATAATTTAGTGAAGAAGCAACAATAACAAACAAGGGACACGCGAATCGCTATTCTCTCGCGAGGCTATTCTCATTTGGTGTGATAGTGTGACGCCACACCTATTAATGATGTCCCTATCAAGAACAACTAATTTCACTGTTAAAAAGGAAATGATATTGCATGGTTTTAATTCAATAAATTCTTTAAAAGTAAGTTCGAAAATCTTTGTTTTGATTTCCAATTTTTAGCGTGTGCATAAAACATATTCTTTATATTCAATAAAAACTAGAAAATCCCTTTCTTCTCTATGATTTTTTTTTTCATCTATCAATGTAATATAAAAAAATGTTTTATAACCGCCCCTTTAATAAAAATAATGCATATTTTTTTCAATATATATTGGGAATATAATTAAAGTTGTTTCAATGATATTTTTTATTTATGTATCGTCGCGAAATAGTCTTCTTAACGCTTTTTATCGCTGAATTAATTGTATTGTCGCTTCTAATCACTTTTTGACACTTCTTGTCTTGTCACGTACAGAAAGGCTTTAAATTGTGTAATATGCAATATAATTCATGTTCAGTCGACTTTTAATTGGTTTATCAACGACTGAACTGATTTAAAAATATCTTAAGATCGCAGATAGTACTCGAAATTGACCCGACCTCTTTCCACACGGAATTCAAATAAACAAAAATGATAAAGATAGGTTGTAATCAGGTTGAATGCTTATAATGCAAAATACACATTAATAAAACGTTTTTTTTTAAACAAACAATCCACACTAATCATGCTAATCGTTTCTTTATTTCCAAATGAAAATGAAAGAAACAAAAACTTTTCATACCACAAAAAGGAGGAGGAGAAAATTAAACCTTTCCGGATCTATTTCTGGCCAAATGACCCCCCGCATAGATTTGTTGGATGTCGCGTAAAGAAAGATGAACACCATGACTTGAAAGTCAGGCCTTAAAGCACTGACTTTTAATAAACTACTATTTATTATCTTTATGGTAGTACTGCATCTATGAATTTTGTAAATCAACAATGCTTTAATTCTTATCTGTGTAAGAACCTCATTGAAGGTGAAAAATCACCTTCATGTTCATGATTTTAAAATTCTGCCTACCACACAGAGGAATACTACCGAGTTCAAAATCTAGCATGTTAGAATAATCTTGAGATAAAACGTTTTTGATTTGCTCATTAATTTGATCACGAGAAGCACAGAATTTGATTGCCTGAACATGATTGTCTTCCCTTGGACACAGTTCAAAATCGGGACCAATAATATTTATCGTGTACATTTTCACAAAATCGTGTTTAAGATGTTTTTTTCACGATCAGGATCGTGACATAGGGTCGAAATAGGGTCAAAATAGGGTACACGCCTAAATCGTGAACGTTAGCAGGTATGAGTATAATACCATCATAAAATATACGATATAAGACCTTTAATGAACAATAAATTAATTATAATTCTTATATTTGTTCATTTATAACACTTGCATTCAACAAAACCCTGATAAGGGCCCCTTTACTACTTTGCATATACCAAACCCATTGACTTCATTAAAACAGCTTCCTCCACTATACAAGCTATAAATAATGCATGTACACTTTTATTATAAAATAGATGATAAATATTTTGACTAAGCCATAGTGAACAGCTTTTAAAACATCTTGTGTCATTTCACATACAGGTCAAAGAAACCAAATTTACGAAAACTGACCAACAACAACTCATTCTATTTTCATTTCTTATGTCATGTAGGTAAATGAAGTGCCGGTAAACAAAAAACAGATGGAATATTGTTTTCAATTTTCATTGAAACTCAATTTAATCAATATTATATGAGACAAATGTATTTAGAATTCAACACTGAACATATGGATCACAGCTTTACATCTTTTTTCTGGTTTTCTTTGTACTTCCTGTCATATTTGACCCCATAATTTCAGATTTCCAAAATATAAGCTGTATAATATTGAATACTTCACTGTACTGCTGCCTAGAAATAATAGTTACTCCTAATCAAAGAGCAGATTGCAGCATGCTCTGAGGGATACGATTGCCATTGTTTTCATTGATACATGTATTAATATTATTTTCAAATTTCAACTGCACGTGTAAAATGCTCGTAAAATGTAATTTACGTAATCTGAATAGTTATTCAACTTTAAAAACAGCTAATCATCGATACACGTGTATGAACAATGTACTTATTGAGTTTTGTTTTTGTACTATCAATTCCAAGTTTACTTTCCACAGCAGTCACTGAGAGTGAGAGAACGTATTACACATCGTACCTTATCACCTATTTTCCTATATGAATTCTAGGTTGAACCCCATTCCTAACTCATTAAATATTTCATTTCCTTTGGGTCAGTGGGCATGACTCCTTTTCGTACACATTCCTCTGTTTAAATTGCGATCGGTTTTAAAATAATACGACGTCTATCGACAGCACTAGTTATTTTTTTCTCGACGTTTCGTCGTTTGAAGCGATAACATAAAAGACTCCATTTTGGCTGAAGGGGTCTTCTAGTTAAACCTTTAGGTTGTGGACTACATTTATTTAAATTTAAATGATGCATATGATATGAAATTATGCAACAACAATAACCCTCGATAGCAGACAGACATAGAAAGGATCTCGTGAGTTTCATTGAAATTAATCAATGGAGTGTGGAATCCAGAGCAACCATTCAATCTAATACCCCTTCATGTCAATTAAGAAAACTATACACATGCGCATAATTATCTAACATGTCTAAATAAACCCTAGACTTATGATTTGTACCATGGACGTATATTAAATATTAACTAAACGTTACGACCTCCATTTTTTTTATGGAAGTACAATATCAAATATCAGTTTCATAACGGTGACATATACCGGTAAGAAAACTCCACGTCAGTTCTTATATGACAGAAATAGATTTATTGATTTGAAATCAGAGAACTCTCGCATGTTATCAAAACTGGGGAATTCCCTCTGACGTGTTTCTAAATTTATAAAAACACTAAATATAAATACTGCTTAATTCTGTTTTTCCGTGTTGTTAAAAACACGCATACAAGTCAAGGGAAATATCGAAACATGAAGATTATGAGAATAAAATTGAGAATGGAAATGGGGAATGTGCCAAAGAGACAACAACCTGACCATACAAAAAAAAACAGCAGAATGTCACCAACAGGTTTTCAATGTAGCGAGAAATTCCCGCACCCGGAGACGTCCTTCAGAAGAACATTATAGGACAGTTGTTTAATTCAATCCTTTTGTTTTTATACCATTTAAAGCAAGACAATCTCAAGAATCTTAGATGTTCCTTGATGTTTAGAATAAACCGGTTGACGTGAGGGCATGGCCCGGAGTCAATGGTATAAGTCTACAGAGTCTACAGATTGCTTAAAAGCCAAAAACTTTATAAATAGGGAATGCTAAAATAAAAATAAAACAAGAATGTGTCCCCAGTACACGGATGCCCCACTCGCACTATCATTTTCTATGTTCAGTGGACCATGAAATTGGGGTCAGAACTCTAATTTGACATCAAAATTAGAAAGATCATACCATAAGGAACATATATACTAAGTTTCAGGTTGATTGGACTTCAACTTCATCAAAAACTACCTCGACCAAAAACTTTAACCTGAAACGGGACGAACAAACGGACGAACGAACAGAGGCACAGACCAGAAAACATAATGCCCCTCTACTATCGTAGGTGGGGCATAAAAACATTTTCCAAGTCAAAGTCTACAAAGTTGGCTTTAGTTCCACAACTTCAGACAACAGAGTAAGTGAACCTGCTTGTTTTATCTTTCACAGAATAGAAGAAAAAACTTAAAATACATTACTTGACAAAGCACCACTTAAAGTTAAATGGTGTACAGTGCATATGAAATTTAAATTAAACATGGTTTAAATTGGGTAGAGGAAATCAAGACTCTAGCTGGCTCCAAAGTTGACTCCAAATTATCCAAACTGGTAACAAAACAAAGGCATAATAGAAGCTAGTGTTTTTCTAACTTCTATCATTTGTAGGAGTCAGAGCAGCTCCTGAAACAAATGTTAAGGTATAACATTTCATATCTGGTAATTACATTCTGCAAAAGATACCTTTAAAATTCAAATTTCCAGAGAAAAAGGAGATTTTCATTAAAGGAGATGACACGATTTTTTTAATTTTTTTAATTTTTAATAAATCAATAAATATTAGTCTTAAAACATGTTTCGTACAATTTTGCTGGTCAAAACCTGATCAATCAGCATTTTTAGGTCAAAGAATCCAGCGCTTGTCAAAATCAATCATTATTAAGTAGATAACGGTCACATGATCATGCTTCCATCACAAGTTCCCAGCTGAGAAAATGTCTCAAAAATGGGTGTGTCGATCACTTATGCACAATTACGCTATAGACGGTATTGACGGCACTTTGTCCGATTACTGACTAACTAAAGACAATTGACATCATCACTTTGTGTGTGGAAAATAAACAAGAAAACCACATTATAATGCATAGAGTCCAACAACGACGATTTTACAGACCAATCCGATCGGCTTGTTACCATACATATGGATTCCTCTTATGAATAAATTTAATAAAGCGCTTTCTGCATATTTAAAAAAAAAATAAAACTACTTTGAATCATGGTTATTGATGGTTAAATTGTTTGTTTTGTCTCTGTTACGGTAACGTTATAGGTGTGCACCAGAAGCAGAAAAAAAAGATAGTAAAAGCCAGGGTATCCTTTTAAAAAGTAAAATCTCAAAAATACTGAACTCTGAGGAAAATTCAAAAAGGAAAGTCCCTAATCAAATGGTAAAATCAAAAGCTCAAACACATCAAACGAATGGATAACATCTGTCATATTCTCGACTGAGTACAGGCATTTTCTTATGTAGAAAATGGTTGATTGAACCTGGTTTTATAGCTAGCTAAACCTCTCACTTGTATGACAGTTGCATCAAATTCCATTATATTGACAACGATATGTGAACAAAACAAACAGACACAATAGGTAAAAATGTCAAAAATAGGGGTACAGCTGTCAACATTGTGTAATCATCTTTAATCTGATGTGACACTATACATGCTATAAAAACAAACAAATGTAACAAAGAAGCACAAAAAGGCATACATCAAATTTAACATCCTTATTTCGCTGTTTTATTATACAATTTTATTTATCTATGTAAAATCCACCCATAAAGGATGGAAGGTTTTAAGTACTGGCAATTTTCCTTCTTTGTTTGTTCTGGAGAGACTTTTAATAGGTATTTATCATTAACATTTATGCCTATATATTGTTTTTAGTTGGAAACCATACATCAAATTATTTATGCATTTGTAATATTTTATTTGTTTCAATATAGAGTTGGCATTCTAGTTGTTTGAATGAAAAGTTGTCATTCTTTTTGTTTGAATATAAAGTTGGCATTCTATTTGTTTCCATACAGAGTTGGCATTCTATTTGTTTGAATATATAGTTGACATTCTATTTATTTCAATATAGAGTTGGCATTCTATGTGTTTGAAAATAGAGTTGGCATTCTAGTTGTTTGAATATAGAGTTGGCATTCTATTTGTTTGAATATATAGTTGGCATTCTATTTGTTTGAATATAGATCTAGAGTTGGCATTCTATTTGTTTGAATATGGAGTTGGCATTATATTTGTTTCCATACAGAGTTGGCATTCTATTTGTTTCAATATAGAGTTGGCATTCTATTTGTTTCAATATAGAGTTGGCATTCTATTTGTTTGAATAATAGTTGGCATTCTATGTTTTTGAATATAGATCTAGAGTTGGCATTCTATTTGTTTGAATATGGAGTTGGCATTCTATTTGTTTGAATATATAGTTGGCATTCTATTTGTTTGAATATGGAGTTGGCATTCTATTTGTTTGAATATATAGTTGGCATTCTATTTGTTTGAATATATAGTTGGCATTCTTTTTGTTTGAATATATAGTTGGCATTCTATTTGTTTGAATATATAGTTGGCATTCTATTTGTTTGAATATGGAGTTGGCATTCTATTTGTTTGAATATATAGTTGGCATTCTATTTGTTTGAATATATAGTTGGCATTCTATTTGTTTGAATATGGAGTTGGCATTCTAGTTGTTTGAATATAGAGTTGGCATTCTATGTGTTTCAATACCACTGGGGTAAAGCTGATGACCGTAACTGCATTCACGGTCATCCCAAGATGTCGGATGAAATATTAGGTCAGTATTTGTATTGTCTGTTTAAGTGTTTCTATATCATTTTCTTTACAAAGCAAACATTGATACGATGTAAATGTATAAAAGAATCAGACGGAAATAAAAAATTACTACCGAGAAATGTGTATCGAAGAGGAAATTGGAATTGAAAACATCGCTAAGATGACCTTAAATCGTCAGTAAAATATTTTCAAGATGACCGTTACATATAACAAGGATGACCGTAATTGGTAAAAAGATGACCGTAACTTATAAAGGATGACCGTAATATTTAAAGGATGACCATCGATTCTAAGAATCCGTATTTGTATTACCTTTTTTGTATCAACTAATTAATCGTGTTGTTATAAAACGTATTTATAAGACTGCATTATTCTATAGGTAGAAGAAAATAAGACTTGCTTCAAGTACATGCATGTGTAGTTCACCAACTGTATAAAATCGTATCCGAATGAAAGAAGAATCTTGCTAACTTTGAACATGAACTATCTTGTAGACAATGTGCTTACTTATAATGTAAACATTTTAACCTGCCTGTAGTATACCCCAATGAAAAGGGTGTATATATTTTACACCTGCTTTGTACGAAAGTGTTGTATATATATATTATTGGAGGGCACCTTTTATATTGTACAAGGGGGTTGGAGTGTTCAACCATTTTGCATTTATAAATCTATCCGATGTATGTAGCACTGAAAAAATAATCATGCAAGTGAAAACGAAATATAAATTTAGAAGAACAAAATATAGCATTCAAAAGATGTTGCTCAAATTTTTAAGTCAGTGACAGTTATGTCCAAGAAGGGTGTACTACGGAATTAAAAATAAACTTTATTAGGTCGTTAGTTTTCTCGTTTGAATTGTTTTACTTAAGGGCCATTTATAGCTGACTATGCGGTATGTTATTGGCTTATTGTTGAAGACCGTCCGTTGACCTATAACTGTTTATTTCTGTGACATTTTGGTCTCCTGTGATGAGTTGTCTTTTGGAGAGTTGTCTCATCATGCTCATTGGCAATCATACCACATCTTTTTTTATATATTTATGAACTATTGCCAAATATTGAAGCAAAACTTAAAAAAAGATAGGGCGATACGAAGACTTCATTTCCGTATTGAAATCCTTATCTTATGGAATATTTACATATTGCTTTTCATTTGTTACTAAATGTCAGAAGGATTTAATCTCAGTCAAATAAACTGAATGCAGAATAAATTTTGCTGTTCCATCGAATCCAGTGTTGTCAAGGCACTGTTTATATTTTACTAGAACACACCCGTGATATCGCGGGTCCGTGACTGAATTAAAGTATATAACTATGCGCAAGCCTTATTTTAGTATTAGTATTGTCATCTGATAAAGTCATGCCGATTATATGATACACAGTTTTCTCTGCTTTCAAATCTTTCTGTTTGAACCCGTCGAACTGGAACTTATCAATTATTGGTAATATTAATTATTTGGAAAACAAAAGGTCCTGGAATGGAGTATTTTTTTAATCAACAGCATGGTCCTAAATTAGTTATAAATAAAGTTGAATTCTTTGATTCGCTGTTTTACGTCATGCCCGCTAACAAATTGAAAACTGTACGCCTTATTTTTAGTCCAGATTTTAAGTATTCGTATTGTTATCTTAGAAAGTCTTACTGATTAAAATACTACAATAGGTAACAATTTGGCAATTTAGTAGTGTCAACCCTGTGATTATGACCCGTGTATATAGCATATTAATCCTGAATACACCGTTTGTTGGTGCGCCTGTCAGATGTGGAACGTACAGATTAGGTAATAGGTAACAGGTGAATATACTATTGGTATCGGTATCGGACTCGACCCGGAACTTCTCAATTATTGGCAATATTAATTACGTGGAAAACAAAAGGGCCTGGAGTGGTGTAATTTTTAATCTACACCTTTGTACTATATTAGTTATATATATAAAGTTGAATTCTTTGATCCGTCGTTTTTACATGATGACGGCTGACAAATTGGACCTCGTAATTTTAGTATTATAGATGGCAGATTTCGCTGGATAATCAATCATATTTTTTAATTAATGTGTTTTTTCTTCAGTTTTACGTCGTATCGCTGTCACTTTGAATTATATTCTTCCCTATACAGCTTGGAGTTAAACAAGGAGATAACCTAAGTCCTAACCTGTTTAAGATTTTCATCAATTACCTTCCCAACTATTTGGAAAATCTCTAGACCATGTACATGTTAATAGGCGACCTAACCATTGTTTGGTGTATGCCGATGATATCAGTTTACTTATTACTACAGCTACTGGTCACCAGTCAAAACTTTAAACTCATTGGAAAATAATATTGTCGAAATTGATGTCTTACTCTCAACCCAAATAAAGCAACAGCATACCTGCCAACTTTCACGATTTAGGCGTGTACTACATGATTTTGACCCTTTGTCACAATTGCATGATCGTGTACTTGAAAAACCCTCTAAAACACGATTTGGTGAAAATCTACACGAAAAATATGATTGTTCCCGATTTTTAACTGTGTCCAATGGAAGAAAATCGTGTTCAGCCAATCAAAATGTATGTTTCTCATGATCAAATTAATCAGCCAATCAAAAACGTTTTCTCTCAAGATTATTTTAACCTGCTAGATATTGAACTAATGTGTTGTATTCCTCTGTTTGTTGGTCAGAATAGTAAAATTGTGAACATGGCAAATGATTTTTTCACCTGCAAGGAGGTTCTTACACAGAATAAGAATAAAAGCATGGCTGATTGACAAACTTCAATGATGCAGTACAACCATAAGGATAATAAATAGTATTTTATTCACTAATTTATTACACTTGCTGTAAAATAATTTTATTTATGTATTCAATTAAAATACCAAATCATTAAAAATGTAATGTACTTTTCTTTATTTTTCACATGGACAACACCCCCCACCCCACATCATCATGAGGAATCCCTTAAATGAGGGACTTCCCTCAAGGGGTCATTTTACTCTTGTAAAAAATAAAATAGAACAAGAGGCTCTCAAGAGCCTGAATCTCTCACCTTAATTCTTTTGGTTAAATCTCTCATCAATGATTATTTTGGCTTTTCAATTTATTTAAATGTTTTTTGGATCGTCCTATTTTCTTCAAAAGCCAAAAAAAATAATCATTTTCTCCTATGTTCTATTTTAGCCATAGGAGCTATGTTTCTTGACATACAAGGAAATAAAATATAAAATTTATACTAGATACTCTGAAACTCATTTAGCCTAAGTTTGGCTGAAATTGATAAAGCAGTTTCAAAGGAGAAGATTTTTTAAAGTAAGTCAACATGATGAACAAATTGTGAAAAAAGTCTTTAAAGGGCAATAACACCTTAAGGGGTCAATTGACAATTTTGGTCAAATTGACTTAATTGAAGATCTGACTTTGCTGAACATTATTGCTGTTTACAGTTTATTTCTATCTATAATTATATTCAAGATAATAAACAAAAACAGCAAAATTTCCTTAAAATTATCAATTCAGGGGCAGCAACCCAACAACAGGTTGTCTGATTCATCTGAAAATTTCAGGGCAGATAGATCTTGACCTGATAAACAATATTATCGCATGTCAGATTTGCTCTAAATGCTTTGGTTTTTGAGTTATAAGCCAAAAACTGCATTTGACCCCTATGTTCTATTTTTAGCAATGGCGACCATGTTTGTTGATGGATCAAAACTTCGGATACAATTTATAAGTAAGTTACCCTAAGAAACATTCAGTTAAAGTTTGAAAGTATTTGACCCAGTAGTTTCAGAGGAGAAGATTCTTGAAATAGTTTACGACGACAGACGACGGACGACGATGGACGCCAAGTGATGGCATAAGCTCACTTGTCCCCCTTCGGGACAGGTGAGCTAAAAATGTAGATTTATTAACTTAAAAATGGGAAATTCTGACATTTTATTTGAAACAGCTTTTCCAAATGAATAATGTATAATAATACATCAACCCAAGTAAAATCTCAAGGATGTATCTCGCAGGCTTTCACAAACGAGCAAGGAGTAAAGCAGGGAGGTATTTTATCTGCCAACTTTTATAAATCATACAACAAGAATATCCTAGATACACTTGAAGCTACAAATATTGGATTTAAGATCGGAACCAATTACTTAGGTTGTCCAACATGTGCAGACGATATTATGCTATGTGCAACTTCTGAACAGGATGCTTTAACTCTACTCCGTATAATTGAAAGCTGTACAAAGAATGATAGAGTAAAAATCAATAGTAAAAAGACGGAAATTTTACTGATCAACAAAAAGAACAAAGAATTTAACCTTGAACTTTTCAACGAGAAAATCAGCGAAAAACAAACCATAAAACATCTGGGTATTGAAAGACAAGACCGAAATTTCCCAAATGTGGTCAACAGAATATCCACCGCTAGAGCTACCATGTATTCTCTCATGGGAGCAGGCTTGCATGGAATAAATGGAGTAAATCCGTTGATTTCATATAAACTGTGGAGAACATTTGTCATACCAAGAATGCTATATGGTTTTGAAATTTTGAATTTTAATAAGGCTGATATTTTGAAATTAGAGAAATTCCAGAAAAAGACATTTAAACATCTGCTATCTCTGCCACAAAGAACTGCAGATGCTGCAATATATATTTTGCTTGGAGCAGAAGCCATTGAACAACTCATCCACAAGGCAATGATTTCTCTATTCCTTAGAATTTCAAAAGATACAAATTCCATTGAATACAAAATAGGAATCAGACAATTAGCAACAAAAGATGATAACTCCAACAGCTGGTATATCAAAGTGGATCATATTCTCAAGGCATATGGATTGCCCTCTGCGCATGAGATAGTCTTAAATCCAAACAAAACTGGAAAAGATTGACCCATGATATGATAGACTCAACATGGAAAACAAAATGGTCTGAGATAGCTAAAACAAAATCATCATTAAATCATATGGAAATAAGCAAATGGAATTTCCGAAATCCTAATAAGTGTTGGAGCAGTGTCAGAGACAACAAGAGAGATGTTACTAAAGGCATAATTAAATCCAGAATACTCACTGGAACGTATAAAACTCAAAGTATAAACAACCGCTTTGATTCAACAAAATCTCCACAGTGCAAACTTTGTACAGAAGAAACAGAAGACTTTAAACATTTTCTTATGAACTGCAAAAGCCTTAACTCAGTCAGGAAAATTCACCATATTAGACTCAAAAATTTGTTGATAGAAAATCAAATCAACTACAATAACATCATTAAATCTGATGACGATCTACTCCAATTGTTAATTGACAGTTCCACTAACCTGGGATACCAAAAGCTCAATTAGGAGATATAGAAAGAATCTGCAAAGACTGGGTATTTGCATTACACACCAAGAGAGCTGAATTATTGTGAAATATACATAACAATTACACTCTGCATATTAACTGTAAGAGTTCTGGAATTCAGTGAAGGATAATGAACAATAGTACTCGACTCCCTACTGATGAACATCACATCATCTAAAATTTAGCTAGTATCGGTCATGAGAATGGGTATAAATATTAACTTATCGTCATGATAACTAATGACATATATGATTGTTCCATTCCAACCATATAAAAATTCAATAAACAGAGAATTAAATCTGTTGCTAGACGATAATGTTAAATTTTAAATCTAATATGAGCCTCAACGTTATAAGTATAACAAAATTATAATACATGTTAATATAAATCTACAACATGAATTAATGTTTTTTTTAGTTTTTTTTTAGATTTTATATAAACATATAATGAGGAACCTCGTTTGATAAACTTTTTATCATCACTGCCATAGATGAACCATAAACATATTTTTATCTTTTAATAAGTGGACTCCTATATATTCTTATTAACTTTAGGATTTATCCATTTTTTAAATTTTAAATCTAAATAGTGTTTTAATCTTGTGACAATATGCTATGTACAGTGTAAATACAAGTTTTTACCTTTTATCCTTATTATTTTGTTTTACTAAAACTAAGTACATATTAAAGCCTAACAATTTTATTTATTATTTATTTTATAAATAACTACGCATTTTAAAAAATTAACCTAAAACTAGGATATTTTTAATGCGGTGACCCTGCAAATAGGGTGGACTTCCGAAGAAGAAGAAGAAGGGTCCAATTATTTTAAATAATAAAGAAGATATAAGGCCAAGAACATATCAAAATTCTTGGACATGTGTTGACGATATCATACCAGATAGATCATAAGATGTATAGTTCTTTGGGAAAAGTTTCTTCAAATAATATGAATATGCACGAGCACATTTGTACTTAAAAAATGGTTTTTAATGTCCTAACATTGAGGGGGTATCCCTAGGTGTTGTTCCCAACCTGATAAAGGTCCTTCTTTGTGTATAATTTTAAATTGGAAAAGTCAACAACTATTTAGTATCCTTACAAATGAAAATAATTCCTAGTCTTACAGCTACATGTTTTCTGCTGATATAATAACTAGAATCATGCAAATAAACTTTAAAAAAAGGCATGTAAGCTCATCTTACAAATATGACACTTTTTCTAGACCACAAAACAGCACGCGCAAAATAGTCGTTGCAAAGAATTGTAACCTTTAAAATTGTTGTCGCGCACTAAAACCCCCATGGGCACTTTCAAAAGTTGGCAGGTATGCAACAGTTGTATTTTCAACACTGTAGGCAGACATATCCGCCTCAAATTTGAATACAAAGAATATGATATAAATTGTGTACAACATTGTAAATATCTAGGTGTGTATTTAAGTGCTTCGGGTAAATTCTACTTTGCTCAGAATGAATCATACAAGAAGGCTTAAAAGGCATATTTTAAACTTAGAAAAAAATTATTATCTCTAAATCCTAAATAGTTTATACATGTTTTTGATCATAATATAAAGCTTATTCTTCTTTGTGGAAGTGAAATTTCAGGAGCTCATTCAATCCCTTGATATATATAGCAAAATTTGGGGATATGGAAACCAGTTAATTAGTATTGATAAATTTTATTCAAATTTAACTTGTGAAAGCTACACAGAAAATTTTGTAAATTTATTCTGGATGTGCACAAAAAAAACAACACAATTTTTGTAGCCTTATGAGTCGGTTTCCACTGTACCTTGAATTAGTTAAGTCTATTTTGAATTATTGGTCTACACTAGAAAAATTTTAAAAGACTCATTTTCTTTAATGCAAGATGCATACCAGCATTCAAAAACTTTAATTTCACAGTATTAATCGTCCTCCAAACCGTAGACTATGCCAGAAATGTAGAATTCTGGTAATCTTGAAAATGAAGTTCATTTTCAATATAACTACATGTAACACAGACATTATTTCTGAATCATGTTCCAATTTCATTAATTTTAATTCGTAAGAGAAATTGCTAAGGATGTTGTCTTGTGATAACTCAACTGTATTAAAAGAGTTGTGCATATTCCTGGTAAAACACTGCAAATAGCAGATTTATATTCCATGTTTCGCTAAATTAGCTATTGCTTTGATTTAAAAAAAAAAAAATTGTTAATTGACCGGATTCAGTTTCTCGATTTATATTTTCATCTGCTTCTGAAACGGGGAGGATTGTTGTTATTGTCTAATGCCATCAACAGTATATCCTTGAGCACCGTCTCTTGGTCTCTTCTGCAGATGAAAATATTTCCGTCTTTATAGATAATAATTTAAGTCTGTTCAAACTTTACTTATGATAAGGTTTTCTTTATTTGCTGGACATAGAAATAATAATGGTAATAAGGAAGGAAGGGAAAAGGGTACTTTTAATGTATTTTCTTATTAATGCTTTTTTCATTTGTCTATAATTATAATATCTGTCGCGTTATACAATAAACAATGTCTCATGTTTGTTGCTTATACTATCATTATTGGTAAATACCCCCTGTCATGCCTTGTGAGACCCTGATTGGAAAAATAAAATATTTGATTTGATTTATTTGATTTGTATTCAAATTTTAACATCGGTATCAATAAATATTTACAGGAAATATGCAACTTACTACCATTGTCATAAACTCTAAATAGTTGATAAGAAATTGATAAAACATATTTATAACCGCTAACCGAGCCCCTATTGCCGTGAGACAAACTCAACAAACAGTTATGGATACAAATATGGATATTTGTATGAATTGACGGACCGGTCTTCCTTTAAAAGTTACAGTCATCCTTTACAAATTATGGTCATCTTTTAGACAATTACGGTCAGCCTTGTTATGAATCGCTGATCCTGTTACGGTCATCTCGATTAGGATTTACGGTCATCTTAGCGATTTTTTCAAACCCAATTTCAACTTTCATACACATTTCTCGGTAGTTATTTGTTGATTCCATGTGAATCTTTTATATATTTACATCGTACCAATGTATGCTTTGTAAAGAAAATGATATAGAAACACTTAAACAGACAATACAAATATTGACCTAATTTTTCATCCGACATCTTGGGATGACCGTGAATGCAGTTACGGTCATCAGCTTTACCCCAGTGAATACAGAGTTGGTCATTTAACTTATGTCTTCCCCTATTCTTGCTTTTTTCTGCACTTTATGAAAATTCTTCATTTTAAAATGTGTCTTGTCGATCAGTAATTACTGTACCTATTATTTGGCTGAGTAATTCCCATTCCTCTGAACTGAGTGTTGCCTTGAGTTGATCTTTATGATCCCGGATAGACTGGACAAAACCACCTTTGTATTCCCTGTCTACGAAGTCTTCAATAGCCCTGGGTACAGTATAGAGTATAATAAAGGCTGCCTGTAAAAGGTTGTCTTCCTCTGATAATATTCTGTAAATATAGAATATCTGTAATAACTTGTTATGTTAAGGAGGAGGTGTGCTGAGAAACTTGTTGAAGTGTAATAAAATATCTCTGAGAAATTCCACAATATTATTGATGTAAATTTAGACAGTGGATTGATTTGTTTTCGATTCTTTCAAATTATGTGGTGTTTTGAGATCCTAGAAACTGTCTTAAATTTTTAACATAAATCTAAAATGTGTACTTCACTTCGTCTTCTCAACAAAATACTGTTATAAACGGTTCATCAAACTTGTCGTATATTCTACGGTTGATTTAATGATTTGGAAAACAAAACTTTGTAATCTTTCACTACAGAAAGTTTTTACTACATTAATCATGTTAATTGTTCAGTTTTTAACCAACATATTAAATCACTGGTAAATATTAAAACAACTTACGGTTGAGATTCAATCGACGGGATATGTGTACTTCTCCTCCCTTCAAATTCTGTAATAAAAATAATAATACATCATACATGTCATACTTATTATTTAGTTCTACAAAGTTACTTATTACTTGTAACATCTCATGAATCAAGAAAATATATATTGAAATTCCTTTTTTGATCATATATCATTTGCCAAAAAAAAAAATATATATATTACAAAATCTTTATAGCCATAAATAGAATAAACAAAATACTAAGCTCTGATGGAAAATAGAGCCATTGTTTCCATTGATAATAGTATTCTCTCCAAAACAATAATTTTAAAACTGCAAATGTATTTGACTCAATCTTATTATATATTTTCAACAACAAGAAATAATTTTAATGAACTGTTGACACAAAGACATGTCTCGACTGTCGGCATAAAATTTAGAAAAAAGACCATTTGATGGGCAGCTCCATTACTAAGTAAGACAAAGTCCCTAATTTCTACTATCATTATTTCTGTTATTTCTTACTAATCATACTTTATAGGCCGCACCCCTGTATGGCAGGTTAAATTTAGGAGAATAAAACCGCGGACTATAGAAGACTTAAGTCGGTAGCTGGCAGAGCTTTGTAATAGTCGTCAAACTGATATGTACTGATAGTAAAAAGTAAAATCACAAAAATACTGAACTCAGAGGAAAATCAATTCGGAAAATCCATAATCACATGGCAAAATCAAATAACAAAACGCATCAAAAACGAATGGACAAGAACTGTCATATTCCTGACTTGGTACAGGCATTTTCAAATGTAGAAAATTTTTATGCAACTGTATGTATTTAAATCATTTATTTATCGCAAGTAGTTCATATAAAACTATTTTGAGCAAAAAACCTATTATTAGAAATTGCAAATTAATTGAAAGTCACTGAACCATGGCCAGAGGACAGGGCTTAAACATAGTCGTCAATCTGATATGTATTGATAGCAATGAAACTTCACATACATTATCATTGATCTATCACCAGTAGTTCCTGGTTGTTGGTGTAAAATGAAATAAAAGTTTTAGAGGAGAAGATTTTAAAGATTTGTTTTAGATGTCCTCAAGCTGAAAAATGAAATTGTTGTATTGACTCAAACTAAATCTGTTTGTATTCGTAAAGAAAAAATAACATGAATAACATGAATAAATACCTGTCTTAGAACTAGATATTGACTGTAAATCTGTCGGACTATTTTGAGACGAATCTGTGTCTGCCTCATCTACTGATTGGACCACATCTTCACCATATTCTGTCATTCTTATCTGAGAACAGTCTACGGTGTCTGCCTCATCGTCTGACTGGACCACATCTTTACGACACTCTGTCATTCTCAACAGAGAACTGTCTATGGTGTCTGCCTCATCTACTGACTGGACCACATCTTTACGAGACTCTGTCATTCTCAACAGAGAACTGTCTACGGTGTCTGTCTCATTTACTGACTGGACCACATCTTCACCAGATTCTGTCATTCCCAACAGAGACCCCTCAATGTTGTCTCTCTCGTATACTGAATGGACAAACTGCACATATGGCTCTGTAAGTTTGGGTTAGGATATCCATGTTTTCTATATTCAAATAAAAATTCAAGATTACCATGATATCAGATAAATTAACTCAAAAGTTTACGACTTATATGAAGACTTCATGGACTAAGTATATTTGATGAATACAAGAGGATGTGGGTATTTGTCTATGAGACAGCAACCCAATGACACAAATAATTAAAATATCGAGAGGGCAAGTGATTAGTCCACTTGGTTCTCTAGCATGTCTAGACTAGGTGAGCTAAAAAAACAAGTGAACAACCGACTTGGTCCTGTAGCATATCTAGGCCAAGTGAGCTAAAAAAATCAAGTGAATAGCCCATTTGGTCCTCTAGCATGTCTAGGTCAGGTGAGCTAAACAATCAAGTGACTAGATCACTTGATCATCTAGCATGTCTAGGCCAAGTGAGCTACAAAAATCAAGTGAATAGCCAATTTGGTCCTCTAGCATGTCTAGGTCAGGTGAGCTAAACAATCAAGTGACTAGATCACTTGATCATCTAGCATGTCTAGGCCAGGTGAGCTAAACAATTAAGTGAATAGCCCATTTGGTCCTCTAGCATGTCTAGGCCAGGTGAGCTAAACAATCAAGTGACTAGATCATCTAGCATGTCTAGGCCAGGTGAGCTAAACAATTAAGTGAATAGCCTACTTGGTCCTCTAGCATGTCTAGGCCAGGTGTGCTAATCAATCAAGTGAATAGATCACTTGATCATCTAGCATGTCTAGGCCAGGTGAGCTAAACAATTAAGTGAATAGTCCACTCGGTCCTCTAGCATGTCTAAGACAGGTGTGCTAAACAATCAAGTGAATAGTCCACTTGGTTCTCTAGCATGTCTAGGCCAGGTGAGCTAAACAATCAAGTGAATAGCTCTCTTGGTCCTCTAGCATGTCTAGGCCAGGTGAGTTAAACAATCAAGTGCAGTCCACTTGGTCCTCTATCATGTCTAAGACAGGTGTGCTAAACAATCAAGTAAATGGCTCTCTTGGTCCTCTAGCATGTCTAGGCCAGGTGAGCTATACAATCAAGTGAATAGTCTATTGGTCCTGAGCTCTGGCATGTCTAGGTCAGGTGATCTATACAATCAAGTGAATAGCCCACGGTCCTCTGGCATGTCTAGGCCAGGTTAGATAAACAATCAAGTGAATCGGTCACTTGGTCCTCTAGCATGTCTAGGCCAGGTCAGCTAAAAACTCAAGTGCAAAATGTGTAGAGTCAGAAGTTAGTTTTATCAAATAGTTCTGTAATTAGATCTATGAATATTGCTTTTATTGATTTAAATTTGTTGTAGTAAATTCATGAAATTACACAAGAACAGAGTCAACTAGACATTATTGAGAAGGGAGCCTTCTCTGAAGGCCCCACTGTGAATAACATGTGGTAAAAAAATTGTATCCTTACCATACATTTTGCCATAGGACATGGGGTTGTCAACTGAAACCAAAGTGTTTGACCTTGACCGTTGACCTAGGAAGTTATACATACATTATGACACACCCTCTGTTGTTGGTTAATATACATGTCAAGTATCAAGTATGTTATTATAACGGTTCTCAAGATATAGAGCAGACACGATCTTTACCATAGGACATGGGGTTGTCAACTGAAAACAATGAAAGTATAATGGTTCTCTAGATATAGAACAGACACAATTTGTTACGGATGGACAGAGGGACAGATAGACCGACGGACGGACGGACGGACAGACTGATCACTATAGGGCGACCCGCCATTAGCCGGGGCCCTAATAACTAAAATAAACTGTTAACATGGAGATGTGTCTTGATATGCAAATGTTGAAATTAAAATAGTAATACGTTAATATGTAAGTTATGCAAATATTCAAAGTCAATGAACCAAGACTGAAAGTACAGTGCTAAATAATCTCCATGGAAATGAGATGTGCCAATGCTAGTACAATTGCATACCAAATTCCACTGAAATCTCATAAGTCGTTCCCTTTAAACAAACCTCAACACTAACCTAGGGTGAGGGCTTATATAATCTCCATGGACATGATGGAAATGAACCTTGCTAATGCCAATCCAATTGCATACCAAATATCATTGACTTAACATATATATGATAAGTGGCTCATCTTAAACTGAATTAATCACAAACTAATACATGTAAACTAAGCAAAAGTTTCAAAGTCAATAGACCATGACTGAGAGGGCGGAGCCAAATAATTTCCATGGAAATGAGATATGCCAATGCTTATACAACTGCATACCAAATATCATTGACCTACCACTAGTGGTTCCCCATAAACTGACCTAATCACAAACTAATACATGTAAACTAAGAATAGTTTCAAAGTCAATAGACCATGACTGAGGGGGTGGGACCAAATAATCTCCATAAAAATGAGATTTGCCAAGGCTAATACAACTGCAAACCAAATATCATTGACCTACCACTAGCATGACTAGTGGTTAACCATAAACTAAACCTAATCACAAAGTAATACATTATTGACGCTGTCGCCCCCGCCACCACTGCAGCCGATGCCTGACACACAGGGACTAGACTTGGGAATTTCAAGCTGGGAGCCCAGACCAGAAATTTCATAATTAGTTTCTATATGTTCAACTGAAATATACCTGAAAGTTTAGGGGCCCAGCTCAAAATCTAAGAGCCATGGGCAACTGGCATGACTGGGCTCCCTTTAAGTTTTGTCCCTGAGTCACAACGTACCTATGTCTTGCTTTTTGACTCCATCAAGGCAAAATAAAAAGGACTTTCTTTTGTTCGTTGAAACAATTTATAAATATCTTACAGAAATGAAGGCTTCAGAGCAAATGCAATGTGATTTCAGTATAATATAATAAATTTTTCAAAGGGGCATACATTAAACTTGTTAAAATGATTTGATCAGCACTTATTTTCAAAGTTTCAAAGACATTGCTGATATAAACCTTTGATGTAAGTTTCATAAAATTATGGCAAGAATTAACTATGTTATTTTCCATATAATCAATATTTCCAAAGGGCATAACTCTTTCAGAAATTATTGATAATCACTGATTTCCGAACTTGTCAAAGACATTGATGACAGTCAAAGGTACTACTTGTACTAGTTATTTTTATTTACTTGAAGAAGTAAATAATAATATATAGATATAAGAAGATGTGGTATGAGTGCAAATGAGACAACTCTCCATCCAAGTCACAATTTGTAAATTTTTAAGTAAACCATTTAATATAGGTCAAATAGATATAGGCAGATGTGGTATGAGTGCCAATGAGACAACTCCCCATCCAAATAACAATTTATAAAAGTAAACCATTATAGGTCAAGGTATGGCCTTCAACACGGAGCCTTGGCTCACATCGACCAGCAAGCTATAAAGGGCCTCAAAAATTAGTAATGTAAAACCATTCAAACGGGAAAACCAACGGTCTAATCTATATAAAAACGAGAAACGAGAATCACATATGAACTACATAAACAAACAACAACTACGGTACATCAGATTCCTGACTTAGGACAGGTGCAAACATTTGCAGCGGGATTAAACGTTTTGATGGTACCAAACCTTCTTCCTTTTCTGAAACAATAGTATAACATCACAACATAGAAAAACACACTATAAAATATCAATTGGAAGGCTTAACTCAATCATAGAACGCAAATTAATTGGATCTTTGATAATACCTGAATGCAAATTCATAGTTAATAAAATTTATAAGGGATAAATAATTAAGGTCAAAAGTAAATAAACAGGTTTAAACAAAATTAAAGTAAAATACCACTATGAAATATTAAACAATTTATAGAAAATCATCACTTTTGAATCCTGTTATCTATGATGAGTTTATCATGTTTATTGAAAAAAGCTGCATCATATCCTACACAGGTAAATGAAAATAAGTTTGTTATTGCGTATACTTGATCGACTGTGTGTATAAATCTTTCGTTTAGGAATACCAAGAAATTTCTTTAATATCAATAAAACTAATCTAACACTTGGTACATATGGGGTGAATATCAACAATAAAACTATACAATTAGAGCTAGATAAAACTTCCTGTACAGGTACAAGAACAGTATTTAAGGAGAAATGAAATAATTTTGATGTTCATAGTACAAAGAAGTGAAAATTAGTAGGAATTCCAAATAATCAAAGCTGGTATATAGACAAGATCCATATTAACATAAAATAACACAAGAGTGCACACACTGAAATGTCTCGCCTTCTTTACTAATCCTTGATACTATCTTCATAGACCTAAATATAAAGCTTTAATACAACTGTCACATAAACTCAACATTAACCAATAAAATGAAACATTGATCAATGAACCATGAAAATGAGGTCAAGGTCAGATGAACCATGCCAGGCAGACATGTACAGCTAACAATTCTTCAATACAACAAATATAGTTATATACTTATTGCTTAAAAATAAAGAAAAACAGACCAAAACACAAACACTTAAAACTAAGCAATGGACCGTGAAAATGAGGTCAAGGTCAAATAAAACCTGTGTAACCGACATATAGATCATAAAATATTTCCATACACCAAATATAGTTGACCTAATGCATAAAGTATTAGAAAAATAGACCAAAAGTAAAAAACTTAACTTTGACCACTGAACCATGAAAATGAGGTCAAGGTCAGATGATACCTGTCAACTAATCATGTACACCTTACAATCATTCCATACACCAATTATAGTAGACCTATTGCATATAGTATAAGAAAAACAGACCAAAACACAAAAACTTAACTATAACCACTGAACCATGAAAATGAGGTCAAGGTCACATGACACCTGCCAGTTGGACATGTACACCTTACAGTCCTTCCATACACCGAATATACTAGACCTATTGCTTATAGTATCTGAGATATGGACTTGACCACGAAAACTTAACCTTGTTCACTGATCCATGAAATGAGGTCGAGGTCAAGTGAAAACAGCCTGACAGGCATTAGGACCTTGCAAGATACGCACATACCAAATATAGTTATCCAATTACTTATAATAAGAGAGAATTTAACATTACAAAAAATCTGAACTTTTTTTTCAAGTAGTCACTGAACCATGAAAATTAGGTCAAGGACATTGGACATGTGACTGACGGAAAGTTCGTAACATGAGGCATCTATATACAAAGTATGAAGCATCCAGGTCTTCTACCTTCTAAAATATAAAGCTTTTAAGAAGTGAGCTAACACCGCCGCCGCCGTAGCCGCCGCCGCCGGATCACTATCCCTATGTCGAGCTTTCTGCAACAAAAGTTGCAGGCTCGACAAAAAAGCATTACAAATAGTATCAACAGGTCAAATTAACAATAAAGTATGATTTGAGAGTACTTGCAGTTACTGACAGCTAGTTAAAAGCCAAAACAATTAATAATAAAAAATCATGCATCAAACATATTGTTCAAAATGACAAAGGGATCAGAGACTAAAATCAACTAAAACACATCCCAGGGATTTAGTATTTTAACGTCATGAACAGCCAAAGAAGACAATGTGCAATGCCAAAAATAAATGTATCGACAGGTAGTAGGATATTTAGGAGTGACTTCTTTATAGATAACTAGAGGCTCTCAAGAGCCTGTATCGCTCACCTGATTCTACTTGGGTTTTTGAAATCATATGAAAAAATATAAAATTTGGCTAAAAGTGACAACACAACCTCATTGATAAGGAAAGGAACATGTTTAATTTCATTCAAAAGTCCCCCACTGGCGGCCATCTTGGATGGCAGATCGGCTACAAAGTAACAACACTTGGTCAGCACCTCATAAGGAACATTCATGCCATGTTTGGTTTTATTCCATTCAGTGGTTCTCTAAAAGAAGTCATTTGTATGCATTTCCCATAGGGTCCTATGTTAAACTAAGTCCCCTGCTGGCGGCCATCTTGGATGATGGATCTGCTACAAAGTAACAACACTTTGTCAGCACCTCATAAGGAACATTCATGCAATGTTTAGTTTTATTCCATTCAGTGGTTCTCTAAAAGAAGTCATTTGTATGCATTTCCAATAGGGTCCTATGTTAAACTAAGTCCCTGCTGGCGGCCATCTTGGATAATGGATCGGCTACAAAGTAACAACACTTGGTCAGCACCACATTAGGAACATTCATGCCATGTTTGATTTCATTCCATTCAGTGGTTCTCTAAAAGAAGTCATTTGTATGCATTTCCCATAGGGTCCTATGTTAAACTAAGTCCCATGCTGGCGGCCATCTTGGATGATGGATGGGCTACAAAGAAACAACACATGGTCAGCACGGCATAAGGAACATTCATGCAATGTTTGGTTTCATTCCATTCAGTTGTTCTCTAAAAGAAGTCATTTGTATGCATTTCCCATAGGGTCCTATGTTAAACTAAGTCCCCCGCTGGCGTCCATCTTGGATAATGGATCGGCTACAAAGTAACAACACTTGGTCAGCACCACATTAGGAACATTCATGCCATGTTTGATTTCATTCCATTCAGTGGTTCTCTAAAAGAAGTCATTTGTATGCATTTCCCATAGGGTCCTATGTTAAACTAAGTCCCCCGCTGGCAGCCATCTTGGATGATGGATTGGCTACAAAGTAACAACACTTGGTCAGCACTCCATAAGAAACATTCATGCTATGTTTGGTTTCATTCCATTTAGTGGTTCTCTAGAAGAAGTCATTTGTATGCATTTCCCATAGGGTCCTATGTTAAACTAAGTCCCCCGCTGGCGGCCATCTTAGATGATGGATCGGCTACAAAGTAACAACACTTGGTCAGCACTCCATAAGGAACATTCATGCTATGTTTGGTTTCATTCCATTTAGTGGTTCTCTAGAAGAAGTCATTTGTATGCATTTCCCATAGGGTCCTATGTTAAACTAAGTCCCCCGCTGGCGGCCATCTTGGATGATGGATCGGCTACAAAGTAACAACACTTGGTCAGCACCCCATAAGGAACATTCATGCTATGTTTGGTTTTATTCCATTCAGTGGTTCTCTAAAAGAAGTCATTTGTATGCATTTCCCATAGGGTCCTATGTTAAACTAAGTTCCAGGCTGGCGGCCATCTTGGATGATGGATCGGCAACAAAGTAACAACACTTGGTCAGCACCTCATAAGGAACATTCATGCCATGTTTGGTTTCATTCCATTCAGTGGTTCTCTAGAGGAAGTCATTTGTATGCATTTCCCATAGGGTCCTATGTTAAACTAAGTCCCCCGCTGGCGGCCATCTTGGATGATGGATCGGCAACAAAGTAACAACACTTGGTCAGCACCTCATAAGGAACATTCATGCCATGTTTGGTTTCATTCAATTCAGTGGTTCTCTAAAAGAAGTCATTTGTATGCATTTCCCATAGGGTCCTATGTTAAACTAAGTCCCCTGCTGGCGGCCATCTTGGATGATGGATCGGCTACAAAGTAACAACACTTGGTCAGCACCCCATAAGGAACATTCATGCTATGTTTGGTTTTATTCCATTCAGTGGTTCTCTAAAAGAAGTCATTTGTATGCATTTCCCATAGGGTCCTATGTTAAACTAAGTCCCCGGCCAGCAGCCATCTTGGATGATGGATCGGCAACAAAGTAACAACACTTGGTCAGTACCTCATAAGGAACATTCATGCCATGTTTGGTTTCATTCCATTCAGTGGTTCTCTAAAAGAAGTCATTTGTATGCATTTCCCATAGGGTCCTATGTTAAACTAAGTCCCCCGCTGGCGGCCATCTTGGATGATGGATCGGCTACAAAGTAACAATACTTGGTCAGCACCTCATAAGGAACATTCATGCCATGTTTGGTTCCATTCCATTCAGTGGTTCTCTAGAAGAAGTTCAAAATGTAAATTGTTAACGACGACGACGACGACGGACGACGACGGACGACGGACGCCAAGTGGTGAGAAAAGCTCACTTGGCCCTTCGGGCCAGGTGAGCTAAAAATGAACGTGTGTGTGTCTCTACACATCCCGTTTGAAAAGAAAATACCATTTAGTTATGTTTTAATTTGCTAATGAAAAAGTACGGTCTTCAACACAGAGCCTTGGCTCACACCAAACAGCAAGCTATAAAGGGCCCCCAAAATGACTAGTGTAAAACCCATTTCTACAGGTACAGCCATACTTATATAAGTAAATTTGTTATATTCATATTTTCTTATAACATGTATAAGGTTTGAATAATCTCCCCTTCATTGCCCTTCATTTTCTCAACAAAAAATATTTTTTTTACTAGTACTCTCCCTAAAATTCTGAAGTTTTGGGGATGTAAAAACATACCTTATATATCAGTGTATACAATTTTTCTCTGGTCAGCTCATAATTTTTTATTACAGTTCAACATTTCATCTCATTAATTCAACAAAGAAACTAATTGCGCAATGATCTTAAGTAATTGCGCAAGGCCTTCAACATACGGAGAAATGTCATTTTCATTGACCATGAAATTACACTTAAATGATAAGTAAAGACATCTGCAAAAGACAGACAATTAAAAATTTCATTAGAGCAAAAAAGTCCTAAGAAAAACAAAACAAGAATTAAAAGATAGTATGACTTTTTTACTTGTATAAGTAAAAGAATCTGAATGTCTAAGGGACATAACTAAGCCATTAAAATAATTATCTATACAAGTAAATAAAATACTACAAGTATCTTACAAAATTTACTTATATAAGTATATTAATATTTATATTAAAACTAAATAAAAATATCTTGTACAAGTGGTACCCCTGACAGGATGACATACACCAATAATATAAATTTCAGAAACATTTGGCAAGAATTGTACTTATATAAAGAGCCCTTATATGGAGATTTTTTATATAACAAGCATTCTGAGAGTATTGCATGACAATACATAGTCCCCTACTGGGTAAAAACTCATTATACTTGAAAAAAATGCTAACTTGTTCTATAACTTGTCATGGTGTAAACAAAATGAAAATAACAAGTCAATATCTTCAAGCATGACTAAAAACAGTGTGGAAAACTGATTATATGAGTGAATTTGGAAAACACTCTAACATTAGATATGATCAATGATTAATAGTTCTCTAAAATTAGATATGGATATATCTTTATTTCTCAACAAACCAAATTACAATGGTATAGAGATACACACAATAATTACATAGCGTATATGTACAGACATACAAAAATTATACCAAAGCAAGAGGGAGGTACATATCATATATTACGGTATACATATTAAACTAAATGATATCAAGACAAGTACATCAATTACCCAGAATGAATATTTACAAGTCTTAATATACATTTGCACAAGTTATTAAGGGCATATCCAACAGTTTATTTCCTTTTTTTTTTTTAAAGGTAAATCATGTTTTATTGATAGTTTTTCACATTTGTTAGTGGATACATCAAATACCGGTACCTTATCCCGGCCTCGTTAACCGTTAGTAGTATATATTAAATTTTGTTAGTGCTTGTTAGTTTAATTTGTCTGTAAAACATACATTTATAAATTATAATATAATCCAACTAATTGCTAGTCAATTACAAATAGAAAGAATTACAATATACAGTCAATTACAAATAGAAAAAAATACAATATAAGCTTCTTCTTCTTCTTGGTATAAGCCTCCTTTAATTAGGAGCACCTCCAAATATATATGGAGTTTTCCCTTAACTTAAAAATTTTTTTAAAATGATAAAACAAAATTTCCAACATATGTACAGCACATATAAATAAACAATAAACAATAGAAATGTCATGCAAGGCGTATTTACATGGACCTTTTTATAACAAACCATACAAGTATATTCACTTAAGTATGTGACTTAGTTTTATTTATATTTAAAATTATGTTTCATTTGAGTTTGCTTTTTAATATGCATAAAATGTACATTAAAAGGAGGTTTCATTTAATAAGATCTATGTATTAAAATAATAATAGTTTAAGATGTAAGAATTTAGTAAAATCTAAAAAGGCAGATTTTCTCAGTGGAATGTTATATGTACTTCATGATCAATTGTATATTAAAATTTTTAAAAAGTTATTAAAACTTGTTTTGTCACCATCAATAGATTTTAAAAGTTTATATAAATGATAAGCACCATATAATAGATGTATAAGGCTGTTGAGGATAGGAGTGATCTTTAAATATTTAAGATTCTTACAATTATTATTAAATTAAATGACAGACTCTGTGTTGGTACTATATATATATATGTTACTTATGATAATCATTGTTCTCATTTGGTTGTCAGTTCTTCCACTTTATGATATATGTATCTTTATATAACTATATATATATATGCACATTATGTGTTTCTATTTGTTGTCTAAAATTTTCAGTCTCTCTATGTGCATTTGAAATAGCATGTTTCTAGTTTTGTTTTCAATGTTTTCCATGAATTTTTCACAGCTATCAAACACCTCCTTGTATTTTGAACAGTCTATTAGCAATTGTACTATTGCAGTTTTGCTCATGAAGGTGCAGTTCCATTTTGCTGGAGTGATTTTATCAGTGATCTCTTTTCTTATATCAAGGAAATATTTTTCTCTCATAGTACTGAGTATGGGACATGTTGTCAGGAAATGAGTTATGTCTTCATTGGCAGTTTTACATAATTGGCAAGTTGGATCTACTGTATATGGAGTGAATTTATGTTGATCTGCCTGAAGTATGTATGTTCCAGTTATCATTCTAGTCTTGATTATTGCTTTTCTAAGTTCAAAACGAGGCAAATGCTTTATTTTCCAGACTTGGTGATGTTTATTAATCTCGAAGTTTTCCGTATTCATGAATTTTAAGCTGGATTTTCTTTCAGATTCTATTAAGGTCTTGTCCTTCCAAAATTTGTCTACTTTCAGTTTGATAGTTCTTTTCCATTGTTCTTTCTTTGGAACATTGCTTTTAAGTTGTATAATGGTTGGAAGTTCATACAGATCTAAGATATCCATAACTCTAGAAAAGAAGCTATTTTTGTTATCAAAATTTGTTGTTATTTGTCTTTCTATAAGCTGATGTATTTTTTCATTTTCACATGTTAGTAGCGCAAGTAGGAGAGACAATACTCTTTTATGAATTTCTGCTTCTATTGGTAGTGCTCCTAACAGTAGTAACACTGCAGAATTGGCAGTTCTTTCTGGAAGAGATTGTAACTGGCGAAGATTTTTTCTATGAAATCTTTCCAACTGTTCAATATCAGATCTGGTTAGAGGTAACACTTCTAATCCATAAATTAACCTTGGAATGACATAAGTTTTGTAGATTTGAAATGAGGTTGGGGGGTCTAGACCATTTGTACCATGACACCCTGATCCCATAAGAGCATATTTAGTTCTTCTTGCTAATTTTATTCTCTCTTGTACATTTATATGACTTTCGTTGTTTTCAGCTCTTGTTAATCCAAGGTGTACTCCTGATTTAGCAATTGTTACATCATTTCCATCAAGTGTCCATTTGTAATCACTTTTTGTTTTTGAACAATCTATGATTTGGGTTTTTGTTGGATGTATGCTGTAGTGGTGTTCATTTGCATATCTTCCAAGCACATTTAGCATTAGTTGTAGTTCATGCTTGTCATTCGATATAAAGGCTATATCGTCGGCGCAAGTTGGTGATCCTACATATATATTTCCTAATTGGTATCCTATTGAATTTTGTTCTAATTCTACTAGGAGATCTTGGACAAAGATTTTGTATAGATGGGTTGATAATATTCCTCCCTGTCTTACACCTTGTTTAATTTGGAAGGGTTTACTTATACCATCAAGCCATTTAACTTTTGTAGTTAGATCAGAATATAATTCTGTTAATATTTTCCAATATATTGGATGGATTTCTTGATTGAGCATTTTATCCATCAGTATAGTGTGTTGGACTACATCAAATGCTGATTTTACATCCAGAATATTTATATAAAAATTGTCATTCCCCTTTTTCTTCTCATATCTAGCTTCTGAAATAATTAAGCTTGCCATGATTGGCGATAGACCTTTGGTGAATCCAAATTGGAGGTCTGTTTTTGGCTCTATCATCAGTTTGTTTAGAAATGAGTATTCAAAGGTTTTCCCAGTTATTGGTGTTACTGTTATGCCTCTATAGTTACTGGTCTCTGTTGGGTCTTTTTCTTTCTTAAGTACTGGTGTGAGTATACCAGATTTGAAAAATAATGGTACCTTTCTGTGTATCAGGATGTTGTTAAAAATTGTCTTCATCGCTGGTGCTATTGTGCTCTTGGCATATTTAAGATGCTCAGCTGTAAGTCCAAATTCATCCGGACTTTTTTTGGTGTTGAGACAATCTATTGCTTTCTCTATGTCTGTGTCTGTAAAGAGTTCAGGATTGTGTTCGTACTCTTCTAAGGCCTCTTGTACATAGTTTTGTCGAATTTTGCATAGATTTAGGTAGGAATTGTCATATATTTCTTCTTTTGGGACACTGAGGTCTTCATAATATTGTGCAAATCTTTTCCTTTGATCTTCATGACAAAATATATACTCTCCATCTATTTTCAGACAATTGGTTGTAGTTCGGCTGTTGCTTCTGCCTCTATTTATCAGTCTGTAAAAAAGCTGAGTATTAGGGTTATCCATTATTTGTTGGTAAAATGTTTGTCTATCTATTGCATGTTCTGCTCTTTGCTTACTTCTTAATTTCTTTTTCTCATTTCTTAATTCAATTGCTAGGTGGTGTTCTTTTGGTTTCCCTATGTCTTGCCATTTCTTATATATTTCCCTACATGATTTCAGAATTATAAGTACTTCTGGCGAGGCTTTCCATTTTGGTCCCTTGGTTTGTAATAGCTTAGTTGGAACTGATCTTTTTCCTGCCTTATTTAGTGTTTCCATTAATACTTTTAATTGAATATTGACATCTTTTTCCTGTTCAATTAAATTGATATCCTGCTGTATAGCGTTGTTATAGCTTTCTTTGTCTATTTGCTCCCAAAGCATTTTGAATTTTGCTTTATTGTTTTTCTTACTAGAATATCTGGTATTTGTCATCTGGCAGGTTATTTCCATCTTTACAATTGTATGTGCGGATGTATTTGCACTTGATTTGTCCTCAATTTTATATTCTGCAACTAAGTTTTTGTCTTGTACAAGTATATAATCTATTTGTGAGGATGAATTTCCGGCATGATGAAAAAAGGTATGGGTATTTTCTAATTCAACACCAGTAGTTAAGTTTACATCTCCAGTAAATTGTCTTAGTATTTTATCATGCTTGTTTGCTCTGGAAGTTTGTAATGTACCGTTCAGGTCTCCTGCTAGCACTATTTTGTGTGTATTTTCATACTTTTGTATGATGTCAGAAATAATGTCTAGACACTCCATATATTCATGTTGAGAATTCGTCGTATGAGTTGGCATATAAGCATTGATAAGGCATATATCATTGGTTGCTGTAATATTAACTGCAATAACCCTTTCATTTCCATCTTTTAGTTTTTTAATTTTGCTGGACCATTTTGATGGCCAGAGTATTGATACCCCTCCCTTTCCTTTCGGTAACTTGAAGCTATCCAGAGGGTCATCTGTATCAGAACATCTTGTGTGGTCCTCCATTGTTGGAAGGAGTTTTTTTATTTCTTTTTTTTGAAAATCCCATAAGAAATGCTCTTGTAGACATAGTATTGTATTTGAGTGATCTAAAGAGTGAAGATATGCAATATTGGTTTTTAATCCTTCAATATTACATGTAATGATGTTTATATTCTTACTTAAATTTCCTGATGGTTTGTTCTTCTTTTTGTTAATTCTGGGGGTAGTCCTTTTTGGCTTGTGATCCGAAAATGGTGACCATTGTTTGAAGATTGCTTTGGATCCAGTAGATTGGACTCATCTAGTGTTTGATATTCCTCTTGTACCCTTGCATTGGATTTGCTGTTGATTTCTTTACCGACATGTTGAATAACTTCATTTCCAGCATTTTGTTCACAGTTGTTCAGAGGTAGTGTTTCATTCTTATTCTCTTTGATGATCGTGTTTGTACAGTGCGGTTCTATATCAACTGTATGTATTTCTATAGGTGGCTGCTGTTCATCTATAATTCTAGATATCACTGCTTCGGTTGGGCATCGCATGTGATGTGATGTTGTTCTGTTCTCAGTATCATGTGTAGGCATATTTTGCTGTAGTTGAGTTCCATTCTTATATGTTGGAGGCCTAGGCATTTGTCTGGAACTATGTATTGTATTTGGAGGCCTTTGTATATTATGCATAGAGTATGGTGGTGCCTGGCTGAAGTTGTGCATTCGATTCGTTGGTATTTGCATAAAGTTGTGCATTGGATTTGGTGGTATATGCATTGGATTTGGCGATATATGCATTGGATTTGGCGGTATATGCATTGGATTTGGCGTCATTTGCATTAGATTTGTTGCCATATGCATAAGATTCGGTGGCATATGCATTGGATTTGGTGGCATATGCATTGGAGTTGGTGGTATATGCATTGACATTTGTGGCATACCCATTGGATTTAGGACTGGCTGGGTTGGTATATGAGAATTATGGAATGCATAAGGTGGTGCATGCATATAGGTTTGCATCACATTTGGTTGTATATAGTGACCATTTCCAGGTAGTCCTTGGTATAAGCCATAATGATGTGGTATGCTATGTTTATTTTGTATTGCCATTTGGGTGGTAAGCGCAGTTTGTATACACATGTTCTGTATCATTTGGTTTTCCATTATTTTCAGTCTATTCTCCAGATGCATTTCCTTCATTTGGTTTTGTAACTGTTGATACATGTATGTATTGTGTGTATCACTATTTGGTCCTCCATGTATGTTGTTCGTTGTACATTGTTGCGCTTGGGCATTTTGTTGTGTTTCTTCTCTTCTAGTAACTGTGTCTAGGACTGACTTCATGTGTTTGATTTCATTCTCTAGATTAAGTATCCTTGTTTTTTGGGCAATGATAGTTTCCTCTTTGTCGTTTTTGTTTTTGGTGCCCTTTTGATTCTTTTTCACCAGACTCTCATTTGTTTTTTTCTCCTTCACATTTTCTGTAATGGTTATTGTTGGTCCTGTTTCATTACCACTTACTGGTCTTTGCTTTGATTTTGCTGATCCTTCTGACCTTTCATTGATGTTAGGTGTAAAAATCAATTTCAAGTCAGTTTCTTCCATATCTGTCTTTTCTCTCATCTGGTTTTGTATATTATTAGACCTGGATGGTAAATCTTTGACTATACTAATGGTAATGGGATCAGGTTCTATCCATGTTCTAATCTGATCATTGTGTCCTGTTTCATCTTGCTCATCTTGTGTGCTTCCTGTGTTTATATTTATGTTTATGTTGTTATCTTCTGAAGATGGATCGCACTCTGTTATGTTTCTTCTTTCATACATTATGTCATCATTACATAATGTGCAGATGTAATCTAACTGTTTCAGCTCATTTTCTCCAACTTTGTTAGACAGATTTTCACATTGGTAATGGTACCAGTAATCACATCTGTCACATCCAATCCCTTCTTCTACATATTTATTGCAATACGGACAAATACAGTTGTCTGGACTTGCAGTATTAGTATTACCGTCTGTATTTGCCTGTTCATCTTGGGAATGTTCCTTTCTTCCTCTCATGCATGTTTCTAAACTGCTTATTTCATCCTCTGTATTGACGGTTTGTTCAATACATAACAACTCCTCATTTGGGTTATTCAGTTGTTCTTTCTTACTCTTTTCCTGTGCTATTGATTTTTGTATAGTTTCTGAGGAACAGTTTCTCAACTGAGATAAGTATGTTTGAATATTTTTGTTGAGGATGTTGATCTCTCCGTGGTCTTTGGTTAGCTTTTCACATAGCTTATCAAATATGTTGTTGATAAATAAGTCCACTCTGCTACCATTCACATTGATTTTGCAAGTTGTGTGATACATGTTTATAGTAAATTTTAGCATATTTCCTGTTTCTCCATTAAGTTTTTTGTTAAATACTTTGTAACACGAGTCTACTGTAAGTCCTGAATTTTCTACACCATTTTGGACGGGTAGAGTTACAAATTGATCTTTCATTATTTCACTTTGAAGGATGTTAAGTATTTCATTTTTGGTGGTTTCATACGCTCCAGTGCTCAATTCTATTACAAAATTTTTTCCTGACTTTAATTCAAATTTTATATGTTCTTTCTGGCATGCCTCCATTTTTTTTTCTAGCGCAGTATTTCTATCCAATGTATATGATCTTGTTGTTATAGTGCTGGTTCGCAGGTCTCCAGTTGAACAATTTTTCTTCATTCTTTGCACCTGCATTTTGATGTTTTTATTTGGTAACAGCTAGGGAGTATTTATAATCTCTAAATATTAAATATTGATTTTTTTTTTTTTTTTTCCCTTTTTCTTAAGATTTAAAATGTATAGCTCCGACAGTCCAGACTAACCTACTAGATTCAGGTTTAAATATATAGTTTTTAATATACACTAGATTGATGTTTGATATAGCGCGGACAACCCACGCTGACCTATCTTTCTGAGTGTATGGTGTTTGGTATAGCGCGGACAACCCACACTAACCTATTAATTTCAAAAATAGAATAAAAATATTAATATACACTAGATTGATGTTTGGTATAGCGCGGACAACCCACACTAACCTATTAATTTCAAAAATAGAATTTTTAATATACACTAGATTGATGTTTGGTATAGCGCAGACAACCCACACTGACCTATCTTTCTGAGTGTATGGTATTCGGTATAGCGCGGACAACCCACACTAACCTATTAATTTCAAAAATAGAATAAAAATATTAATATACACTAGATTGATGTTTGGTATAGCGCGGATAACCCACACTGACCTATCTTTCCGAGTGTATAGTTTTTGGTATAGCGCGGACAACCCACACTAACCTTCTAAATTTAGCCTATTTATTATAGATATCTTTTTGTTATTATACTCTCTAAATGTTTATCTGATGTTTTACTCCCTAGATGTTGTTATTTACATCAGTTTCTTCTGGTGCTTTGTTTTTTGTCCAACAGTCTCTCGAGATTTGGTTTGTAAGTTTCCTCAACCAAGCTTTGGATAGGTGGATGTTTGGATGAATTCCGTCGTCCAAGAGGCTTAAATTATACAATCTCCTACTCTTGGTATTTCCTTGCCTACAGCTGTGTGAAGTACCTGCTTGATATGTTCTTTGTTGCCTGGTTGATGTCCTATACAAGTCTATGTTGAAATTTGGAGAAAAGTTTTGATGGTTCAAGGTTCTTATGGCTTTGTTAATTTCGATTATTTGCTGCTCTAATTGGATGTCTTGATCATAAAATACTTCCGGGTCTTTATGGCTGTGTGATTTGTTCCAAGCTTGTATTGAAAAAAAGGGTATTTCTAATATTGTAATTTGGCTGTCTGGTGAGAGATCCTTGAGTGTTTTGATAATTTCTTTGTACCTGTTAATAAGATGTTCAACTAGTTCGGCATTGTTTTGAAATTTCAGTGATATATATTTTGTTGTTCTGTTGAAGGATGTAAAATCACAGGTTCCTATAAGAATATATAGCCAGATTTTTTCTGGAATCAGCTGTACTTCTGTGTCAAGATTTTGTTTGACCCAATCCAAGGCTTTAGTTGCTGTCCTACCTCCCTGACACCACCAGTATATTTCTTGATGTATAGGTAGAGTTGATTGTTGTTTTAGTCTACCTATAATGCTGTCTCCTAATATTGCTGGGGTATAGATTTTCGGGTAGTCGGTGCATGAAATGGTTTTTGAATAATCTTCTTCAACTTAGCCAACGACATAAATATTTTCAGTCTGTGATTTAATACTTTTTAATGCTGAAAACGGTATGTTGATATGAACTATATCAAACAATAGTAATATATAACCAACACTATAGTCTGACAAAAAAGAGAAGACCAAAAAGACTGATAAAAAAGCTGCTTAGAAGTTTATTACCATAAACAAATACAAAAAACAGAAGGTTTTGATACTATCTATGAGCTTATTTTTTTTTTTTAATTCTTTACTGCTGTATCAGTGCTATGTTTTTATTCAGTGGTATAGCGCGGACAACCCACACTTACCTTGAGAGTTAAGTATTATTTTAAATTAAGTCTCTTTTATTTTAAATATAGCATATATAATTGCAAATCATTCACATTTATAATTACGTAATTTTGTTCCGTATTTGACCTTTACTTTTACATTCTCATAATTGGATACAGTCTACCTGACACATATTGCTCGTTTAGAAAAATCGTGCAAGGTCTTAGTGTAATCAAATAATCGTAACCTGACATGATTGAAGGATAATATAGTTCATGTGTTAATCTTTTCGCTTTTGGATTATTATCAAAAGGTAAGATATTATATGTTTATTATAATCGAAATATGAATTTATTGTCTTTCCCCATAATATGTACCTTATTGTGTTTTGATTTAAAGTTTTAGAATAGGTGTAATTTATGGGTTTTTCTTTACGGCCGCTGAGATGTCAAATTTAATTTTGCATTTATAGTATTTCGTTTTAAAGATACTTGAGTAAATATTTTTGTGCGTTATGTTTCGAAACTATATATGAATATTATGTTTACGTATTTTATAATCTAACAGTTTAAAGAAATTTTGAAATTTGCGAATTAGATTACTTTTACGTTTTTTTACACATCTGTTAACTTCAAAATATAATTCAAATTCTTTTTTGAAGATGTTGTATATGTCGGCGGATTTTGTTCTTTGTTCTGACGTGTAAAATGATTTGTAAATTGAGAAACCTATCAACGTTATAATAAGATTTATGTCATTATAATGTCGGTCTCCTATTTTATATCCAAAGACTATATCTATTAAGTTTATTTTCTTACAGAAGTTTATGATATTCATTTTATCTGTTATTTTATTCCACAAGTCTTTTAAAAATTCACAATCGATAAAAAAAATGTTGATAATTGTCTGTGCATTTGCATAAAGCACACTCTGACGTATTAGATATTTTCCATTTGAAAAGATTTTCTGTGTTCGGCAATATATAGCTAAATAATTTCCATTTATAAACTTTAAGTTTGTTTGTGTATATTTCTTTGTTTGTAAATGATAAGGAGTGTCTAATTTGTAATGGTTTTACGTCTAATATTCTTTGCCATTTTATTATTCCAATGTTTGGAGTTATTTTGTTTTTTATAAAATGTTGATAGACGGTTTTGTTATCAAGATCTGCTAAATTTATTTCTGTTTCATTCATTCTAATTATTTTTTCGTTAATACTAACTTGGGTTTTAACAGATTTATTTGTTTTCAGGATATCTATCCAACATTTTGGTATAGCTTTTTTTAGTATTGATAGTTCGGCTATCCAGTTGTGTTTTATTTCTAACTTACGCAGTATTGTCTTTTCGTTGATTTGACCGTTTTCGTCAATAATTTCATTAATATAGATTATATTGCTTTTGATCCAATTGAGCATCAATAATGGTTTATTTTTTATTTTTATGTTTTTATTACCCCATATAATTTCTTTGCGTATTTCTCT
>NW_027266970.1:0-29705 GCF_963676685.1 Mytilus edulis
AGACAATGCTATAAAGAACCATTGGAATTCTACTATGAAAAGAAAATATGAAGAAGATTTAGAGAAGAGACCAGTTTTATATACCTACCCATATACACCCAGTAGTGTGGTTAACATGCAGGGGATTCATCCAGTAAAACTGTTTCCAAATCAGCATAACTCAGAGGCAGTAGTAACTGTTCAGTATGTCATAAAAATCATCATAATGTTGTAAATATTCAAATTAAAGATCAGAATATTTAAATCTTCACTTACATTACATTTTGCATTCACAGCACAGAAAATTAAAATTTATCAGATAGGAATACGAAATATTTAGCATGAAGATATTTTAAGTATTAGTAAAAGATCAACATAAGTGATAAATTGAACTGAAATATATCTCTTATGAAAGAGATGGTTAAGGTAATTGCACACAGTATAATGAAAGCAATTTTCCCATCTTTTTAATGATACATTTCAATTCAAATATCACTTTTTAGGTGCTTAATCTGTTTTACTTCTTATTGAAAAGAAAAAGAAACATCTTGTTTTCATTTCCCGAAAAAAGATATATACTAACTATAGGCTTAAATTCTTTTGTTATTTTATAATGTGATTTTTGTTTTGTAGAAATTACGACTCAAAGAGTGCAGGATTGAGTGGATTATCGTCAATAGAATTTGTTCAAGGAACAACACAGCAGACTAGATATTCAGCAAAATTTACATCTCTTCATTCTAAAGGTATAAATCTTGCTGTATTTATCTTTATATATACTTTGGGGTCATTGCATTTCCCTGATAAGGGACAGCTCTGAACACCAAATTAAAATCGTTTAGCCATAGTGGTGTTCACAGATCATTACAAATTGTTTTATGCCCCACATAAGATAGTAGAGAGGCATTATGTTTTCCAGTCTGTTCGTCCTTTCGCTTGTTCGTCTGTCCCATTTTAAGATTTTGGTCATGGTAGTTTTTGATGAAGTTGTTAGTCCAATCAACTTGAAACTTAGTATGCATGTTCCCAATGATATGAATTTCTAATTTTAATATTAGTTTTGACTCTAATTTTTACGGTCCAAGGATCATAGAAAATGATAGTGCGAGTGGGGCATCCTGGTACTATGAACACATTCTTGTTAGGGTTAAGAAAAATATTTCTGTTCATGAAGTATTTCTACTATAGTCAACATAAAAAAATATAAAGAATTGATCTTAAAGTACCACCATAAATTAAAATGTTAACCTTTAAATACAAAACAAAGGAATAGGAACTACAAGCCAGAATATTTTGATACAAAAGTTGCTCGTCAGATGTCAATGGATTTTAAAAAAAAAGGAGAGAAAAGTTGAGGTTAAATAAGGACATAAAGATTGTAAGGAAGACATTTTTGTCGAGCCTTCGACTTTAGTCGAAAAAGCGAGACTAACCGATCCTACATTCCGTCGTCGTCAGCGGCGGCGGCGTCCACAAATATTCACTCTGTGGTTAAAGTTTTTGAAATTTTAATAACTTTCTTAAACTATACTGAATTTCTACCAAACTTGGACAGAAGCTTGTTTATGATCATAAGAAAGTATCCAGAAGTAAATTTTGTAAAAATAAAATTCCATTTTTCCGTATTTTACTTATAAATGGACTTAGTTTTTCTGCGAGGAAACATTACATTCACTCTGTGGTTAAAGTTTTTAAAATTTTAATAACTTTCATAAACTATCCTTGATTTGTACCAAACTTGGACAGAAGCTTGTTTATGATCATAAGATAGTATCAAGAAAAAAAATTTGTAAAAATAAATTTCCATTTTTCCGTATATTTTACTTATAAATGGACTTAGTTTTTTTGCCAGAAACAAAACATTCACTCTGTGGTTAAGTTTTTAAAATTTTTATAATGTTCTTAAACTATCCTGGATTTGTACCAAACTTAGACAAAAGCTTGTTTCTGATCATAAGATATTATTCAGAAGTAAATTTTGTAAAAAAAAAGAAATCACTTTTTCCGTATTTTACTTATAAATGGACTTAGTTTTTCTTCCAGTTAACATTACATACAGTCTGCAGTTAAAAGTTTATAAAACATTTATTAGATTCATAAACTATCCTGGATTTTTTACCAAACTTGGAAGCTTCTTTCAATCAAAAGACAGTATCAAGAGGGAAATTTTTATTGATGTTTTTCCTCATTTTTGTTGAGTCTGCGATTAACAGCAAACGTAGGCGAGACACTGGGTTCCGTGGAACCCTTACGAATTTTTATCATGTTTATCTATTTTAGATACAAAAAATTATCAGTTATACACTTCAATATTATCTGAAACCATAAGGCTACAGTTTTAAAAAGTACAAACACTTAAATTTGTCAATTTGTTAAATCTTTTTTTCAAATGTGGAATTATTAACTGAATCTCCTTGTGTAATGATCTATATGATTACAGTTTCTGTGTTGCATACTGTAAATTCAGAAATTATTGCCAGGTATTTATTATTGTGAAAAATGCTACAGAGTTGTATAAAACGCAATGATTCAAACTCGCATTTTAAAATATTTTATATGAATTAAACAGGATTTTCGTTGAAATCGTAAAAATTAATCTCGCATTTAATTCTATAATGACAAAATCGCAAAGGTAATTGCACGCAATAATTTCTGAATTTACAGTTTGTTTGAATGCTAAACTAAGTATAAATATAATTTTATTATTTCAGAGTATAGATTTAATGGTAAAGCTATTCAGAAGTTAAGAAGTCCTGGTTGTCTGATACCAATCAGTTCTCCAGCTGTATCTAGATTTACTAGTCCACCTGCTATTCTTAGGAAGAGGAAAAGAAAGGTGGAATAATAAAAAATATACCCTTTACTATTTTATATTACAAGTCCTTTAATACAGGTATTCTTTGGAAAAGAAAAAGGACGATATGATATGAATTTTATACCCTTTACTCTATATCATCAATAGTCCCTACAGGTAAAAAAGAATATTGTTTCACATAAACATCTTAAAACAAAACTTTATTTGCAATATGTTATACAAAAAAATGATTTCAAAGGAAGCAGAACAATAAAAACACATCAAATGTCAGTCATATTCCTGACTTGGTACAGGCATTTTCTTATGTTAAGTAGAAAATGATGCATTAACCCTGGTTTTATAGAAAAGACGGCTAAAGATTGTTTGCATATCGTCTAAAAATCATTAGAGAAACATTCCACTACCAAATCTCGTACAATACGATAATTATCCTCTCTGGACAGTTAAATTTTAAATATTTAAAAAGTTTGGCGAGCCTTGGATTTTAAATTTGAAAATTTAATGTCTCAGGTGGATAAATATCGTATCACACTTGATGCAGTTGTAGAATCTATATGTGAACATATAAAGTTAAATGTTGTATTGAAATATTTGTTCTTTAGCTGATCCAGTCTTGTCCAGTTAACTCATCTACTGATTCAGACAATTGGCAGAAAAGTAAACAGGGAACCTACAAACAACCAATAAAGGATGACATAGAGAACCAGTGTCCAGATATATCTACTGAAACCCAAGTGGAATTTAAAAAGGAACCAGTCACTCCAACTGGTACTCCAATTAAAAACCTGCCATTTTCTCCATCACAATTTTTAAACAGTCCAGAAGTACACTTTGGAAACTGACATCCACGCCTGTCTGTAGCAATCCTAATTTAGCTACGCCTACACCAAATACATCACTCAATACACCAATTACCAAGCTTTCTGACAGGTAAGATTATTCAACTGTATGTAGCTATGCCTACTCCAAATATATCACTCAATACACCAATTACAAAGCTTTCTAACAGGTAAGATTATTCAACTGTATTTAGCTATGCCTACACTAAATATATCACTCAATACACCAATTACCAAGCTTTCTGACATGTAAGATTATTCAACTGTATGTAGCTATGCCTACACCAAATATATCACTCAATACACCAATTACCAAGCTTTCTGACATGTAAGATTATTCAACTGTATGAATTTGTAAACTCTTGTGAAACATACCTTGTTATATAGTTACCCAATATGTTTACTTTTGCTTCATATACATTTCTGTCAGTACCATATTTTTGTCAGCAGCTACAAATCATAACTTCTTGATAAATGGCACCAAGCTCCATCTTGTTATGCTATGCTGTGTAATATGTTATCAGTCTTTAAAATGATTATCTTCTTCCTGTTTACCATAAAATTGTATCTTTAAAATATCACGCACATATATATGTATAAAAACATGTTGTTACATTTATATTAGCAACCTCAAGCTAAAGTCTTTTATTAAGCTACACTTAATACACTACTAAATAAAACTGATTGTAAGATAACATATAAAGTTAATGAAAAGTTGCAATATACATCCTCACAAAATAACAAAGAAGAGTTTATTATTGTAAGGATTATTAAATATGACCATTTAAAAAAAAAAAAAGAACACTGACAAATTTTAAGAAAAACAGAAAAAATAGCAGTTGCTTAAGTGCCTTACATTTGGAAATACAGAGTATGCATTGTTTATGATTATCTGGATAAGTTAAACAGTAACATACTGTGGATTCATTTATTTTCGTGTGTACCAATTTTCGTGGATTGAGAAAAACTTGCATATTCGTAGATATTTAAATTCGTGGTTTTGGCAAAGTCTGCATCCATTCCATTTGAAAATTTGTAACTCTTTGAATATTTAAATTTGTGGTTCCCCTGTACCCATGAAATCAACGAATATTAACGAATCCACAATAGCTTGGATTGTGAAATTTCCACATTAACTTGAAAATAAAGAAGAGCTCAAGGACTTTTTTTTTATATAAATAGAGGCATCTGTTTTCATTTTTACTTGGCCATTCACTATTTACTTTGTAAAATAGAAGCATAACACTTAACAAAGTAACAAATTGTGTTAATTTAATTTTTGTAGATCTACTTTGAATACTCCATGTATTAGAAGAACCATTTTAGATGCCACACCTAGGACCCCAACTCCATTCAAAACAGCATTGGCAGAGATTGAAAAGAAATCTAAAGTCTTGCAAGATGTTGTAAGTTGACTACATGATATTGTTTCAATTATATAAACATGTTTTAAATCCTGTTTCTAAATTAGTAACACATTTTTAACATTTATGGGATTTGTTTGGGAGAAGATGCACTACGATTTTAAAATCATCCACAATTTAGAAGTTAGAAATTTCTATAAATTTTTAGAATATCAAAGTGGCCTTGTAAACCTATTTTATTTATTGTATTGGACAATTCTTTGGGTTTATCATTTTATAATCACATGTGACAAGTAGTGTATGAAATTGCAGATATTTTGTCTAATTTTTTTTAGATATGGCTAAATTCTAAATAAAGAAGCTGTTAAACTTTTAATATATTTTGGTTAATTTACAAAAAATGATTGTCTAGTATTAATGTGTTGTAATAGTGTTAACGTGTACAATTCCACAAAAGTTAAGGAAATATATTGAATTTACCATTTCTGAATTTAAAAAAATCAGTAATAAGACATGATCAATTTTAATTTCAAGTAAAAATATCTATACACATGTGGAAGTCTGATCACTAATTTTTATATGCTCTATGCCAATGAATTATACTTAAAGGTTGAAATATCTTATATTTTAGAGTCCTGGTCAGATTGAGAAAGACATTGATGAGATGATGAAAGAAGATACAGGCTATGATGCTGATATGTCAACTATGACAATGTATGTCACACCAAGAGAGAGAAAACAAAAGGTAAATAATTAAGATTGAGTAAGTTTATGTCAATTTTGACATGGAATGTCACATAAAGAGGAAAGTAACAAATGTTCTCAAGGAAAGGAACATGTTATTCAAACTGACATTTTGCAACCAGAGAAAAGTAAAATAAATTATGTGAAATAAAGAGAGAAAGTAATGATAAAACAATATTTAACAGAACACAAACATACAAAATCAGCTGAATAAATATTAGTGCGTTTGATAAAATTCCACCCGATTTTTTAAAACTAAATGGATAAAAATTATCCATAAATGAATATAACCAGATGCGTTATAACTTTCAGACACTGCATAAAAAGAATGCCACTTTTAATCCATCAGTCTGCTTCTGAAGAAGGCCCCATTAAATCATACCTGGTTATGCTATGTATGATCACCAGGTGCTATTAACCACGTCCAAAAATGACATACTTTGGAGAAAGTGTTCACATTCAGATCATGACAAAATCCAAGAAATAAGTTTATTTGCTTTAGTTTACATACTGAAATTAATACAATTTAAACATGAATCACATGACATGTTGTATTGTAGGGTGCTGCTAAGAAGGCTAGACAGTCATTGGCAAACAAATGGTCAGCGTCTGACATGAACTTCTCAGAGTCTATGATCATGTCTCCAGAAACACCAGTGAGTATTGTTCCATATAAAAATTATTTTACAGTTTTGACTTGGTTTAAAATGTGTATTTTATACAATAATATAATAGGTTTTAAGGTAAGTTGGTATGCAAATAACTTCATTTAGTATCAATCAGAAGCTGTGAATTTCTTAAAATCATTTTGTTATATTTTATTATCAACAAGATAGAACAAGTTCTGAAATTCAAATTAAAATGACCTTAGTCCTGGACTTATTGTACAAAATAATTTCTGATTGATAAGGGAAATTGATGTCATGCTTGTTTGGAATTTTTCTAATTTCTGTTTTTTTTCATTTATAGAGTAAATCTTTACTTGGTGATACCAGCATTTTATTCTCGCCTCCGTCCATTATCAAGGACACCTTAGCAGAAGAAGTCATGGATGATGTGTTCAATCAGCAAAAAGATGATGAGAAGAAGGAAGTAAAGGTAGGAAGACTTCATTGTACTAAACAACTGTGCTAAATTCTACAAAGATTCTTAGTATGTGATACCAATAAAGATTAGGGTATGAATCCCTAAGCGGATCCAGGGGTTGGAACCCCCCCCCCCCCTTTTTTTTTGGCAAATCAATGCATTTGAATGGGGACATAAAGTTGGAGTACTTAAATTTTTGCATACCACAAACCTTGGATACCTTATGCAAACACATCCTTTTATATGAAACATATCTGAAATATAATTTGGTGAAGAGATGGATTTAGGAAGAGACTTACATTATGCAATAAGATAAGGTCACATATTTTTATACCCTGCCTACATAAGTACAGTGCATTGTTTTCAAGTCTGCATCTGTCTGTCCTGTATCTGATTTAAGTTTTGGTTATAGGCAGATTACCATGTAATCAACTTGAAACCTATTACATATGTTAGTTAAGTTAACAGCTTTATGATGGCATATTCTAGATGAAAAGAAAATGTTGTCTTTAGATAACCAATGATTTTGTTTGACAGTTCAGGTGTACTCTTACATTTTTAACCGGATTTTTGTGACAAAAATGTCGGTTATTGATTTGGGGATGCTCGGCGGGCGGCCGGGCGGCCGGGCGGTCGGGCGGTCGGGCGGTCGGGCGGGCGGCAATCAAATGTTGTCCGTGCATTAACTCATGAACCGTTCGGCCAAAGCTTTTAAAATTTTAATATGTTGTTAATGACAACTAAATGAAGGTCAAGTTCAATAATGGCGATTTTGACTTTTACCGTTCAGGAGTTATGGTTCTTGAAAGATTGAAAAATGGAGTTTTCAGTCGTGTCCGTGCATTTACGCATGAACTGTTCTACCAAAGCTTCCCAAATTTTAATATGTTGTTACTGATGACAAAATGGAGGTCAAGTTAAATAATGACGATTTTGACTTTTACCGTTCAGGAGTTATGGTTCTTGAAAGATTGAAAAATGGTGTTTCCAGTCGTGTCCGTGCATTTTATCATGAACCATTCAACCAAAGCTTTTGAAATTTTTATATGTTGTTACTGATGACAAAATAGAGGTCAAGTTCAATAATGACGATTTTGACTTTTACCGTTCAGGCGTTATGGTTCTTGAAAGATTGTAAAATGGTGTTTCCATTCACGTTGTTGCATTTACTCATGAACCATTCAATCTAAGATTTCAAATTTTAATATGTTGATACTGATGACAAAATGGAGGCCAAATTTGATATTGACGATTTTCACTTTCACCATTCATCAGTAATGGTTCTTGTGATATTGCCAGGACACAAATAAATATTAATAAATCCGGTTTGCTGTCGTTGTGACAGCCTCTTGTACCACTATTATTTATGAAAGTAATTATGAATCACATATTTTATCTTTACCATTGCAGAGGTTTAAGTCTAGTAAAAGAATAACATTCCAGGAAAATGAAGTAAAAGACATTAAACAAGTTGCAAAGGTATGTTCAAAATGACTTGCCAGGTAAAGTAAATGTTTACTGATTTGTCATGCAGGTAATTGTAAGATTGTTATAGATATAAGAAGATGTGTCACGAGTGCCAATGAGACAACTCTCCAACCAAGTCACAATTTGTAAAAGTAAACCATTAAAGGTTAAAGTACGGTCTTCAACACTGAGCCTGGACTAACACGGATCAGCAAACTATAAATGGCCCCAAAAATGACTAGTGTAAAACCATTCAAACGGGAAAACCAACAGGAAACAAACACTTTGACTAATGAACCGCACCAATAAAAACCAATAAACATACAAAAATTGTTTTACTGTAGGCAACAAAATCAAATTATAAACTGTAAAAAATAGAATGCTCCACTTCAGTGTAATGGCTATCAGTAAACTTTAAGAATTGATTAAAACTGATAATATAACTAGAATTTCATGAACTTTTTTTCAGCTTAATGCTGCCTATGAACGTATTGCTTGCGGTAAAACAGAAGACCAGTTGTTAATGACAGAGCTGGCAAGACAAATATTTAAATCCATAAAACGACCTGCAAATAGACGGACTTCATGATAACATGTGTTCAATGTTAGACTTCTGTGAAGTTTGTGAAATCTCCTTATGTGTTCATATCAATGACAACAGTGTTTATGTCTTTATTTATTCATGAGACTGATAATAGACAGCTTTAAATGAATTAGATGTTAGGAACTATTGTGAAAAAAAGGAATTCTGGATATTCACCATGTTCACTATGTATATATAAAGTATATGTTTACACATAGAATTAGTGCTCAACGACTAATATACCATAGAAAACTTACATGTGTACTAAATCATTAACTGTGAGAATAATTTCAGTTCTATTCTAGAAAACTCCAAATATGTGAATAATGGTCTTCTGTTACATGATATAAACAAACAGACAGCAGAATAAGAATAAGTTCATATTTACAGAATTTGAAATCCTATTCCTACTTTATATGGTATCTTGTATTTTAGAAAAATAACATTGTTCCTCTTTTTATAGCTTGATTAATTGTGATTTTTTTCTAAGTCATTTATAGAGTGTTGTGTTGATACAAAGAGTGTACCATTTTGTTAAATGTAGATAGAGACTGGTCTCTAACTAATGAATGGCTTGATTTTATGTAGCGCTAAATGAAGATATTTTTGTTAATAAATGAAAAAAAATCTGTAGCTGTAAGAGTAAATGCATTGTCATACATGTATTAAGAATATCAGAAAATGTATTTTTTCTATAGATGAAAGTTTATATTATTTTATTTAGTTTTATAGTGTGTAGAATGATGCATGTAAATTAACACACCTTCACTCAGTTCAGAACTAAAATCAATACCCATTTGATTTCACATTTCATTCAATGTGATATCGTAACATTCTTTTTATTTTTGAAAATGAATTAACAGTGAAGTAATATCAGATTTCAGGATATTTTATAATACAACATAAACCAAGTACAATTTAAAAAGTATAATTAGTACTGCTCTCCAACCCTTGAACACCAATGTTAGATAAGAAGCCTTGTTAATGTTTATATTGTTATAGTAGAGTAGTATAATTAATTTATTACTGCAGTATGTATGCCTGAGAAATGGCAGTCTTCTATTTTTTAAGTATTGTTGGAAACATTTTGCACATTTTCGTTTTAAACCTTGTAATACATTAAACATTGGAAAATGAATGAAAAGAAGAGTAACAGATGCTGGGGTGAATATATCAATGAGACAACAACGTAAAATCCTTCTGACATCAAATTATCACTGACAAGTATTGTGAATTAATGTCAGAATGCAATATAGATACTTATTCATAAGCATGTGCATTTCAAGTCTTGGCATGTAGTTAAAATGTCATAATTTTTGTGTTATATATCTCAGCTTAGACCAAATTTTTTTTTTATTTTCCCAGTGCCAGGTTTTGAAAAAGTCAATAATTTCTTGAAGACAACTTTTTCTTTCTGATTCTGACACTTCATCAATTATTCTAAATATAGAGGATAACATTATATTGAACACTGGTATTTCAAGAAAATCTGTTTGTTTATTGACAATTGGAAAGATACACATGCATATGAAGTAGGCTACAGCTACAACAAACAAATTTCAACTATCAAATATTTGTTGACCAATTTCATCAGTGAAAGTTTGTAGCCTTGAAGATTAGAATGTTTTAAAGTTCATTGACTTGCAGAAGTACTTTGATATAAGATGAAGACCCAGATTAAAATGGAAATGTGCAATATGTTTAACACACATGTTTGTTGTGCATATGTTTTTGTTTTTGTTGGTAGATATTTATATTTTGTTTGAGGAATGTGCTAACATTTTGTAAAACTGTTGAAACATTCTATAAAATTTTGTTTACTGAATTTTATGTGAATGCAAGATGAATAAAATCGGAAATGATTGATTTTAAAACTGATTTATTTTTGTTTGGCCTGAAAATTTTCAATTGAAGTCCATTTGTTATGATTTTGTTGTACCTGTCCAAAAAAAAATGTAGATAGTGAGACAGGGTTTATTATCTGGCATTGACGACATATAAACTATTTTTATAAAACTTTATATTTCACAAAGAAGTTTCTGGATGTTTCATTCCTTGTATGCAGATGTTTTATTTTACAAAGTTTCTGTCTGTCACAAGTCCATTGTCCTTGACCTTATTTTCATGATTCAGAAATGGATGTAACTGTAATGCTTACATGTCTGACTGGCTGGTCTCCTATAACCTTGACCTCTATTTCATGTGTCATTGGTCAATGTTATGTTTTGGTGTGTTTATCAAATACTGTATACTCTATAGGTTAACTATTTGTGGTGTATGGAACGATTGTAAGGTATACAAGTCTGGATAGAATCAGATGACCATGACCTCATATTCAGGGTTCATTGGTTATTTTTTAGTGTTTAGTTTGGACCTTTTCTCTGATACTCTAAGCAAAAGGTCATCTATATTTGATGTTCATATCTATATCTGGTAGGTTTCATCTGAAAGTGACTTTATTGACATAGTTCAATGTTGAGAGTATCCTGGTTATATCTGTTTCTCAGATGCTATTAGCAATAGGTCAACTCTATTCCGTGTATGGAATGTGTGGCTTATAGGTTGTATGTCTCCCTTTGATCCCTCCCCAATACACACAATGATGCAAGTCCATTTGGCTGGGTTCATAGTTTATATCTTTTATAATTTCTAAGATAAAAACCAAAATCACAAAAAAAGTCTGGTAAATATCGCATTAAGGGGCATAAAATGTCGCTGTCAACTCACTATTATGGCCAGAAGTTTACTGGATATTTTCTGATTTGATTTGGATGAAACTCTTACAAATGGAAGAAATAGGAAAGTGATCTTAGGGTCAAAAGGTCAAAGGTACTGTTATTGAATATAGGCGAATTTGTACACTTTTTACTTCTATTGTTTGATTGGAATGATTTTATAATAATGAAAGAATTGGGGACAGCAAAAACCTATTTCAGGGTCATTTTGTAAAAGGTCAATGCCACTATTTAAACTAATAGTACAGTAGGAAATATTTAGAAAACTGGTTTCTGGAAGGTAGCTCCAGTTTTCCTATCTTAATTGGAATATAACATGATCCAATAAAATGAGGTCAAGGTCAGATAAACCAAACAAAAAATACATGTACACCATACAATTATTCTATACACCAAATACAGTTGACCTTTTGCTTATATTTTCTATGAAGCAGACCTAACTAAGAAACTAAACATTGACCAATGAATCCAGAATATGAGGTCAAGGTCAGATTAACCATGACAGACAGACCTGTATGCCTTACAATCAATCTGCATTAAATAAAGTTGACCTATTGCTTTTAATATCAAAGAACTTAACCATGAAAACTGAACATCGACCAAAATGAGGTCAAGGTCAAGGTCAGATGACACATTCATCTTACAATCCTTCCATACAACAAATGTAGTTGACCTATTGCTTATAGTTTAAGAAAAACATACCAAAACAAAAAGAAATGAAGTGAAAGGTCAAATAAAACTTGTTAGACTGACATGTACATCATAAAATATTTCCATACCATACACCAAATATAGTTGACCTATCACAAATAGTATTAGAAAGACTTAAACAAGAAAACTTGACTTTGACCACTGAACCATGAAAATGAGGTCAAGGTCAGAAAACACCTGCCAGTTGCACATGTACACCTTATAACCAGATGCTCCGCAGGGCGTAGCTTTATACGGCCGCAGAGGTTGAACCCTGAACGGTTGGGGCAAGTATGGACACAACATTCAAGCTGGATTCAGCTCTAAATTTGGATTGTGATTAAATAGTTGACACAGCATAGGTTTCTGACACAGAATGAATGTGTTCTAATGAACTTAAAATTTTTGTTTTCTCTTAGAGCAATTCACTATGCTGTTGAATATTAATCCTCTCAAAAAAATGTTTGAAGAAATTTTCTTTTTTATTTATGAAATTTCAAATGAGAAAAATTGAACCCAATTTTTTTAATCACATCCTCCTTTCCCTTATTCCAAAACTAATCTCAATTAAAATTTCTAATGGAGTTTGCAACAATAACTACTCATTTAAATACATCATAAAATATTAAGATGTAAAAAAACTGCTTGTTATCACTGAATGGTAAAGATTATTTTAATTTATCAGTTGGTAGTAAAAAGTGAATATACATTGTATATTGTATATAACAAAGATTTAAGTTGATTCTGGACAAAGAAAGAGAACTCCAATTAAAAAAAATCTTGCTATTGCACAATATTTTGCAATTAGATATTTCTTGCTTACTATTCTGGACAAAGAAAGATAACTCTAATTAAAAAAAAAATGTGCTATTTCACAATATTGTGCAATTAGATATTTCTTGCCATTGCGCAATACTGTGCAATTGAAAAGACTTGCTATTGCACAATACTTAATATAATAATTTTAGATCCTGATTTGGACCAACTTGAAAACTGGGCTCATAATAAAAAATCTAAGTACATTTTTGGATTCAGCATATCAAAGAACCCCAAGATTTCTATTTTTGTTAAAATCAGACTAAGTTTAATTTTGGACCCTTTGGACTTTAGTGTAGACCAATTTGAAAACAGGACCAAAAATGAAGAATATACATACACAGTTAGATTTGGTATATCAAAGAACCCCATTTATTCAATTTTTAAACAAAGTTTAATTTTGGACCCCGATTTGGACCAACTTGAAAACTGGGCCAATAATCAAGAATCTACATTTTTAGATTCAGCATATCAAAGAACCTAACTGATTCATTTTTTGTCAAAATCAAACTAAGTTTAATTTTGGACCCTTTGGACCTTAATGTAGACCAATTTGAAAACGGGACCAAAAGTTAAGAATCTACATACACAGTCATGACAGTTAGATTCGGCATATCAAAGAACCCCAATTATTCAATTTTGATGAAATCAAACAAAGTTTAATTTTGGACCCTTTGGGCCCCTTATTCTGTTGGGACCAAAACTCCCAAAATCAATACCAACCTTCCTTTTATGGTCATAAACCTTGTGTTTAAATTTCATAGATTTCTATTTACTTATACTAACGTTATGGTGCGAAAACCAAGAAAAATGCTTATTTGGGTCCCTTTTTGGCCCCTAATTCCTAAACTGTTGGGACCTAAACTCCCAAAATCAATACCAACCTTCCTTTTGTAGTCATTAACATTGTGTTTAAATTTCATTGATTTCTATTTACTTAAACTAAAGTTATTGTGCGAAAACCAAGAATAATGCTTATTTGGGCCCTTTTTTGGCCCTAATTCCTAAACTGTTGAAACCAAAACTCCCAAAATCAATCCCAACCGTTCTTTTGTGGTTATAAACCTTGTGTCAAAATTTCATAGATTTCTATTAACTTAAACTAAAGTTATAGTGCGAAAACCAAGAAAATGCTTATTTGGGCCCTTTTTGGCCCCTAATTCCTAAAATATTGGGACCAAAACTCCCCAAATCAATTCCAACCTTCCTTTTGTGGTCATAAACCTTGTGTTAAAATTTCATAGATTTCCATTCACTTTTACTAAAGTTAGAGTGCGAAAACTAAAAGTATTCGGACGACGACGACGACGCCAACGTGATAGCAATATACGACGAAAATTTTTTCAAATTTTGCGGTCGTATAAAAATTCCATACACCTAATACAGTAGACCTATTGCTTATAGTATCATATATATGGACTTGAGGGTCCCGCTGACATGTTTGCCCCCGCCACATTGTGTGTATGTGTGCCTCTCCCAAGTCGGGAGCCTGTTATTCAGTGGTTGTCGTTTGTTTATGTGTTGCATATTTGTTTTTCATTCATTTTTAGCTCACCTGACCTGAAAGGTCAAGTGAGCTTTTCTCATTCACTTGGCGTCTGTGGTCTTTCGTCTTAACTTTTACAACAATCTTCTCCTCTGAAACTACTGGACCAAATTTAACCAATTTTGGCCACAATCATCACTAGGGTAGATAGTTTAAAAAATGTGTCTGATGACCCCGCCTATCAACCAAGATGGCCTACATGGCTAACCAGATGCTCCGCAGGGCGTAGCTTTATACGACCGCAGAGGTTGAACCCTGAACGGTTAGGGCAAGTATGGACACAACATTCAAGCTGGATTCAGCTCTAAATTTGGATTGTGATTAAATAGTTGACACAGCATAGGTTTCTGACACAGAATGAATGTGTTCTAATGAACTTAAAATTTTTGTTTCTCTTAGAGCAATTCACTATGCTGTTGAATATTAATCCTCTCAAAAAAATGTTTGAAGAAATTTTCTTTTTTATTTATGAAATTTCAAATGAGAAAAATTGAATCCAATTTTTTTAATCACATCCCCCTTTCCCTTATTCCAAAACTAATCTCAATTAAAATTTCTAATGGAGTTTGCAACAATAACTACTCATTTAAATACATCATAAAATATTAAGATGTAAAAAAACTGCTTGTTATCACTGAATGGTAAAGATTATTTTAATTTATCAGTTGGTAGTAAAAAGTGAATATACATTGTATATTATATATAACAAAGATTTAAGTTGATTCTGGACAAAGAAAGATAACTCCAATTAAAAAAAAATCTTGCTATTGCACAATATTTTGCAATTAGATATTTCTTGCTTACTATTCTGGACAAAGAAAGATAACTCTAATTAAATTTCTTTTTGATATTTCACAATATTGTGCAATTAGATATTTCTTGCCATTGCGCAATACTGTGCAATTGAAAAGACTTGCTATTGCACAATACTTAATATAATAATTTTAGATCCTGATTTGGACCAACTTGAAAACTGGGCCCATAATAAAAAATCTAAGTACATTTTTGAATTCAGCATATCAAAGAACTTCAAGATTTCAATTTTTGTTAAAATCAGACTAAGTTTAATTTTGGACCCTTTGGACTTTAGTGTAGACCAATTTGAAAACAGGACCAAAAATGAAGAATCTACATACACAGTTAGATTTGGTATATCAAAGAACCCCATTTATTCAATTTTTGATGAAATCAAACAAAGTTTAATTTTGGACCCCGATTTGGACCAACTTGAAAACTGGGCCAATAATCAAGAATCTAAGTACATTTTTAGATTCAGCATATCAAAGAACCTAACTGATTCATTTTTTGTCAAAATCAAACTAAGTTTAATTTTGGACCCTTTGGACCTTAATGTAGACCAATTTGAAAACGGGACCAAAAGTTAAGAATCTACATACACAGTCATGACAGTTAGATTCAGCATATCAAAGAACCCCAATTATTCAATTTTGATGAAATCAAACAAAAGTTTAATTTTGGACCCTTTGGGCCCCTTATTATGTTGGGACCAAAACTCCCAAAATCAAACCCAACCTTTCTTTTATGGTCATAAACCTTGTGTTTAAATTTCATAGATTTCTATTTACTTATACTAACGTTATGGTGCGAAAACCAAGAAAAATGCTTATTTGGGTCCCTTTTTGGCCCCTAATTCCTAAACTGTTGGGACCTAAACTCCCAAAATCAATACCAACCTTCCTTTTGTAGTCATTAACATTGTGTTTAAATTTCATTGATTTCTATTTACTTAAACTAAAGTTATTGTGCGAAAACCAAGAATAATGCTTATTTGGGCCCTTTTTTGGCCCCTAATTCCTAAACTGTTGAGACCAAACCTCCCAAAATCAATCCCAACCGTTCTTTTGTGGTCATAAACCTTGTGTCAAAATTTCATAGATTTCTATTAACTTAAACTAAAGTTATAGTGCGAAAACCAAGAAAATGCTTATTTGGGCCCTTTTTGGCCCCTAATTCCTAAAATGTTGGGACCAAAACTCCCAAAATCAATACCAACCTTCCTTTTGTGGTCATAAACCTTGTGTTAAAATTTCATAGATTTCCATTCACTTTTACTAAAGTTAGAGTGCGAAAACTAAAAGTATTCGGACGCCGGACGACGACGACGACGACGACGACGACGACGACGACGACGACGACGACGACGACGACGACGACGACGCCGCCGACGCCAATGTGATAGCAATATACGACGAAAATTTTTTCAAAATTTGCGGCCGTATAAAAATAGAACATAGGGGTAAAATGCAGTTTTTGGCTTATATCTCTGAAACTAAAGCATTTAGAGCAAATCCAACTGCTGTCTAAATGTTCATTAGATAAAGATCTATCTGCTCTAAAATTTTCAGACAAATCCTACAACCCATTGTTGGGTTGCTGCCCCTGAATTGGTAATTTTAAAGAAATTTTGCAGTTTTTGGTTGTTATCTTGAATGTTATTATAGATAGAGATAAACTGTAAACAACAATAATGTTCAGCAAAGTAATCTACAAATAGGTCAACATGACCAAAATTATCAGTCGACCCCTTAAGAAGCTATTGCCCTTTATAGTCAATTTTTAACTATTTTTCGTAAATTTTGTAATCATTTACTCAAATCTTCTCCTCTGAAACTACTGGACCAAATTTAACCAAACTTGGTCACAATCATCACTAGGGTATCTCGTTAAAAAAATGTGTCCAATGACCCTGCCGGTCAACCAAGATGGCCAACATGGCTAAAATAGAACAGGGGTAAAATTCAGTTTTTAGCTTATATCTCTGAAACTAAAGCATTTAGAGCAAATGTTCATCAGATTCTGCCCACAAATTTTCAGACAAATCCAACAACCCGTTGTTGGGTTGCTGTCCCTGAATTGGTTATTTTAAAGAAATTTTGCAGATTTTGGTTATTATCTTAGATATCATTATATTATCTGATAATATCTAATATCTAATACTATTATGTTTTAACCTAATTTCACATGATTTACAAAGAAGCAGTAAATACGGTGTGAGCGACAAAGGCTCTTGAGAGCCTCTAGTTTAAAAAAAAATAAGGCCGTTAGTTTTATAGTTTGAATTGTTTTACATTGTCAATTCGGGGCCTTTTATAGCTGACTATGCGGTATGGGCTTTACTCATTGTTGAGGGCCTATAGATGTTAATTTCTGTGTCATTTTGGTCTCTTGTGGAGAGTTGTCTCATTGGCAATTCTTATTTATTCTATTGACCACAAAAACTTAACCTTGTTCACTGAACCAGGAAATGAGGTTGAGGTTAAATGAAAACTGTGTTACAGACACGAGGACCTTGCAAGGTATGCACATACTAAATATTTTTATCATTTTACTCATATTAAAAAATTAACATTAGGGAGCTACCGTTTGATTTTTATGGAGGGGGGGGGCTAGGATGAAATTTGAAAAAAATAGGCAGGACAGGAGTTTTGAGTAAAAAAAAAAGGCAGGATGAGACACTTGCAAAAAAGAAAAGTCAGGACGACAATTTAGGAAAAAAAAAGTCAGGATAAACTAAAAAAAAAAGGCAGGACCGAACAGAGTGAAAAATAAAAAGGCAGGACAGAGATTACAGCTAAAAAAAAAATGCAGGACAAAATTTTTCATCCTAGCCCCCCCTCCCATAAAAATCAAATGGTAGCTCCCTTACAAAAATTCTTGAATTTTTTATGAGTTGTCACTGAACCATAACTGGAAGACAAGAGTGCACACGCTGAAATGACTCGCCTTCTTTTCTAATCATTGATATTATGTTGATAGTCCTAAGTATAAAGCTAAGCTTTATAACAACTGTACCATAAACTTAACATTAACCAAGATAACTAAACAAAGACCAATGAACCTTGAAAATGAGGTCAAGGTCAGATGAACCATGCCAGGCAGACATGTACAGCTAACAAAGCTTCTATACAACATATATAGTTGACCTATTACTTATAGTTTAGTTGACCTATTACTTATAGTTTAAGAAAAATAGACCAAAACATAAAAACATAGCACTGTGCAATGAACCGTGAAAATGAGGTCACGGTCAAATAAAACCTGCGCAACTGACATAAAGATCATAAAATATTTCCATACACCAAATATAGTTGACCTATGGCATATAGTATTAGATAAAAAGACCAAAACTCAAAAACTTAACTATAACCACTGAACCATGAAAATGAGGTCAAGGTCAGATGACACCTGCCAGTTGGACATGTACACCTTACAGTCCTTCCATACACCGAATATACTAGCCCTATTGCTTATAGTATCCGAGATATGGACTTGACCACCAAAACTTAACCTTGTTCACTGATCCATGAAATGAAGTCGAGGTCAAGTGAAAACTGTCTGACAGACATGAGGACCTTGCAAGGTACGCACATATCAAATATAGTTATCCTATTACTTATAATAAGAGAGAATTCAACATTACAAAAAATTTGAACTTTTTTTTCATGTGGTCACTGATCCATGAAAATGAGGTCAAGGACATTGGACAGGTAACTGACGGAAACTTCGTAACATGAGGCATCTATATACAAAGTATGAAGCATCCAGGTCTTCCACCTTCTAAAATATAAAGCTTTTAAGAAGTTAGCTAACGCTGCCGCCGCCGGATCACTATCCCTATGTCGAGCTTTCTGCAACAAAAGTTGCAGGCTCGACAAAAAACTCAAAAAATTAACTATAACCACTGAACCATGAAAATGAGGTCAAGGTCAGATGACACCTGCCAGTTGGACATGTACACCTTACAGTCCTTCCATACACCGAATATACTAGCCCTATTGCTTATAGTATCCGAGATATGGACTTGACCACCAAAACTTAACCTTGTTCACTGATCCATGAAATGAAGTCGAGGTCAAGTGAAAACTGTCTGACAGACATGAGGACCTTGCAAGGTACGCACATATCAAATATAGTTATCCTATTACTTATAATAAGAGAGAATTCAACATTACAAAAAATTTGAACTTTTTTTTCATGTGGTCACTGATCCATGAAAATGAGGTCAAGGACATTGGACATGTAACTGACGGAAACTTCGTAACATGAGGCATCTATATACAAAGTATGAAGCATCCAGGTCTTCCACCTTCTAAAATATAAAGCTTTTAAGAAGTTAGCTAACGCTGCCGCCGCCGGATCACTATCCCTATGTCGAGCTTTCTGCAACAAAAGTTGCAGGCTCGACAAAAAACTAAGTCCATTTAAATACACAGGTGAAAAAATATTAACAAAATTTCTTTCTAGATACTAGCTTTTGATCATAAACAAGCTTCTGTCCAAGTTTGTTACAAATTAAAAATAGTATAAGAAAGTTATTAAAATTTAAAAAAAAATTAACCACAAAGTGAATGTGTTGTTTCCTGGCAGAATATCTAAGTCTATTTAAAAGTAAAATACCAAAAAACATGGATTTATATTTTTACAAAATTTACTTCTCGATACTATCTTATGATCATAAACAAGCTTCTGTCCAAGTTTGGTACAAACCCAGGATAGTTTAAGAAAGTTATTAGAAAATTAAAAACTTTAACCACAGAGTGAATGTAATGTTTCCCGCAGAAAATCTAAGTCCATTTAAAAGTAAAATACGGAAAGAATGAATTAATTTTTTTACAAAATTTACTTCTGGATACTATCTTATGATCATAAACAAGCTTCTGCCCAAGTTTGGTAGAAATCTAGTACAGTTTAAGAAAGTTATTAAAATTTCAAAAACTTTAACCACAGAGTGAATATTTGTGGACGACGCCGACGGAATGTAGTCTCGCTTTTTCGACTTAAGTCGAAGGCTCGACAAAAATGAGGTCAAGGACAAAGGTCATCTGACAAACCAAAACTTTTTAACTGACAGCATCTGCCTACAAGCCTCTAGAGTGAAAACCTTTATAGAAATAGTTTACACCATTGCTGCCAATCTGTAATCCCTCTTGTGACTTTCATTGAGGCAAAACAAAAATAAATTTAACATTTAAAACAATTCAAGAGGTTTTCTGGATTCACTTTTATCAAGAACATTGAAAGCCAAGAATGTCAAATGGATTTAAAAATTGTTGAGCTATTTGACAAAAGGGACCTGAAAGGTAAACTTTGACAGAGAGAGTTGCAAATTAATCTGATAAAAATAGAGATGTGTCAATCCTGTGCTTCAAAAGAATCTGAAAACATTCTGTTCTAGGGATTATTACCGTAACCAATGAAATCTCAGAATCCAAATTTTTAAAGTGACAAAACCAGAGTACCCAAAAAGTAGAAAAGACTGTTGTCAGATCCTAATTAGAAAAATTCGTAAGGGTTCCACGGAACCCAATGTCACGCCTACTTTTGCTGTAAATTGCAGACTCAACAAAAATGAGGAAAAACATCAATAAAAATTTCCCTCTCGATACTGTCTTTTGATTGAAAAAAGCTTCCAAGTTTGGAAAAAAAATCAAGGATAGTTAATGAATCAAATAAATGTTTTATAAACTTTAACTGCAGACTGTATGTAATGTTAACTGAAAGAAAAACTAAGTCCATTTATAAGTAAAATACGGAAAGAGTGATTTTTTTTTTCACAAAAAATACTTCTGAATAATATCTTATGATCAGAAACAAGCTTTTTGTCTAAGTTTGGTAAAAAATCCAGGATAGTTTAAGAACATTATAAAAATTTAAAAACTTAAACCACAGAGTGAATGTTTTGTTTCTGGCAAAAAAACTAAGTCCATTTAAAAGTAAAATACGGAAAAGTGGAAATTTATTTTTACAAAATTTTCTTCTTGATACTATCTTATGATCATAAACAAGCTTCTGTCCAAGGTTGGTACAAATAAAGGATAGTTTATGAAAGTTATTAAAATTTTAAAAACTTTAACCACAGAGTGAATGTAATGTTTCCTCGCAGAAAAACTAAGTCCATTTATAAGTAAAATAGGGATAAGTGGAAATTTATTTTTACAAAATTTTCTTCTTGATACTATCTTAAGATCATAAACAAGCTTCTGTCCAAGTTTGGTACAAATCAAGGATAGTTTTATGAAAGTTACTAAAATTTTAAAAACTTTAACCACAGAGTGAATGTAATGTTTCCTCGCAGAAAAACTAAGTCCATTATAGCATGAAAATACGATTTTTTGTGTTATTAAAATTTGCTGTTACAAAATATTAGAAATTATTATAAATGAAGGAATGTATCTCCCTCATGCAAAGCTCACGAATTTGGTTATACTTTTTGGACCTTTTGGATTATAGCTCTTCAACTTTTATATATGCTTTGGATTTCAAATATTTTGGCCACGAGCATCACTGAAGAGACATGAATTGTCGAAATGCGCATCTGGTGCAACAAAATTGGTACCGTTGATTTTATTACTACCACTGGGTCGATGCCTCTGCTGGTGGACTATTAGTCCCCGAGGGTATCACCAGCCCAGTAGCCAGTAAAATACGGATTTTTTTGTGTTATTAAAATTTGCTGTTACAAAATATTAGAAATTATTATAAATGAAGGAATGTATCTCCCTCATGCAAAGCTCTGATTCCTTTCACGAATTTGTTATACTTTTTGGACCTTTTGGATTATAGCTCTTCAACTTTTATATATGCTTTGGATTTCAAATATTTGGCCACGAGCATCACTGAAGAGACATGAATTGTCGAAATGCGCATCTGGTGCAACAAAATTGGTACCGTTGATTTTATTATAAGTAAACTACCGAAAAAATGGAATTTTATTTTTACAAAATTTACTTCTGGATACTTTCTTATGATCATAAACAAGCTTCTGTTCAAGTTTGGTAGAAATTCAGTATAGTTTAAGAAAGTTATTATAATTTCAAAAACTTTACCACAGAGTGACTATTTGTGGACGACGCCGCCTACGACAGAATGTATGATCGCTTAGTCTCGCTTTTTCGACTAAAGTCGAAGGCTCGACAAAAAGCATGGACTCGGGATTTATATTAAATACAATTAAGGGGTGGGAAAATTAGTTTCCAAATCATTTCTCTATTCATCAAAAGGAAATTTTAGATATGAATTTTACAAATTATGTCAGTTCTGTACTGAAGCACTGACTACTGAGCTGATGACACCTGAGGGACTAACAGACAATGAGCAGAGATAAATGAAAATAACACTTCATACACTTCATTCAGGCGCTATAAGATTTAGGGGTCAATAAATCTTATTGACATATTTGAAGACCTAATATTGTTCTTCATTTTACTAAAGTTGTTCAATATTGAATTTTCTGTATAATTGGTACACCATTATCAATCAGTTTTTAAGGTAATAGACAACAAGAAATAGGAAAGAAATTAATGTATTCTAGGGAAGGATGTTTTCAGGCTTGTTGGACCTAACTGTTTTCTAATCTATCAAGGTTCATATGACCTAAACAAATCAATATCGATTAGGTCTCTTGTGGAGAGTTATCTCATTGGCAATCTTATTATTACCACATCTTTCTTTTTTATAGTTACACATAATATGCTTGTAAGAAAGTTTGATTCAGATAAGTTTAGTGGAATCAAAGAAGATTTTTTTAAATGTTAATGATGACAGCAGATGCCAAGTGATAGCAATAGCTCAAGCTCACATGTCATCAGTGTTGCAAAAAATTTGCTCACAAGACTAAAACTTTCATCCATAATGAGACTATTAAAAACATACTAAATAATCACTAGCTAGCACTACTAAATATTGCTAAAGGACGGTTGAGCAGGACTACATTCATTGACATTTTGGATATAACAAATAAGGTACTGAAATTGGAATACAAATAATTTACTGACAAAGCAACATTTAGTACAAGTTAGTCAGACCATAAGTTATCATACAAAATCTAGCACTGGAAATCAACTTTTAAGTCGAATCAATTATGGGTTTTCATTTGAACATGTTTTTCCTTTCAGATAATGGAATGTTATCAATGGTATTTTTCAAGTCTGTCAATTACTAGTTTGTATTGTTCTTCAAATTCCTCATAAGCTTTTTCTAAATAAGCATGTCTCTGATCTAAAGGCATGAGTTCATGGTAGCTGACAGTTCATTTGGTTGTAAAACTTGTTCTAGTTTCTTATTATCACGTCCATTTTTCTGAAATGGAGCATTTAATCTTTTCTTTACCTCCAACCTATAACTTCTGTACTGCTCCTTGTTGTTGACATTTGTTGCTTTCAGTCGTAATATCTCGTAGATTCTTCTTGTCTGTCGTTTAGATAATTTCAATTTGTTTCTAGCATCTTGTACCATGTCATCAGAAAATCCCAACAGCAATTTGTCTGATTTAAAGCTGGCTAAATCCATACAGTTTTTTGCATCCACATAATCTCTAACTCTCTGAAAGTTTTCGGATGGATCCTCAACAGTAATATCTTTGATTTCAGATCGTGAGTAACATGTATTGTAAAATGTCTGCAGCAACTCAGCACCATGGCCCTGCTTCTGAAATGGCGGTAGAATCAGTACCTGACTGACACGAGGACGTTTTTTCTCTGGATATGCATAGTAATTGTAAACGGTCATGTAGCCAGCTATAGCATGCATCGGATTATCATTTACTTTGTATTTCTCAAACAACAGATAGAAGTGCATCTACTATCATCAACATCGATGAATGATGCCCCATCAATGAAGAAAAGTATAAATGTCTGTAATCGTTCATGATACTCTCTAAACCCTGGAGTGTCGATATCGGTGTGGTAGATCTCGAAGTTTCTCATATCATTTCCTTTAGAGACTTTATATGAATGAAGCATCTCTCCATATGGTTTGAAAGAAGCATCTTTTGGTAATAACCTTGTGAATTCATCCTTATTTGTAACAAACCTGGAGGAAGTTCTTTAGCCAAAGTTTCCAAACATTATCAGGCTCAATACCACCAACATGTTTGATGAAATTTTCTCAAAATACTGCATGTTGACATAGGTTGTCAGTCTGGAAGCACTGTAAAACATCTCCACGATCAGATCTTTGTAACAAATATTGATTCCTGTTCACCTGTAATTATAAAATTATTATTACAAGAAATGTCATACTAAAATATCGTGAAGGTTATCAAGTGAAATAGCTAATGGTCAATAAAGCAACAATTTCTAACCTGCAGTGTCAGACTAGTCCCAAATAATTATGCATCTGGCAAGGCTATTTTAAAAATTTCTGGGACACCTTCCTACGATGGCATCTCGAAAAAATATAAAATAGCCATGCCAGACGTCATTATTATTTGGACTAGTGTCAGAACTAACTAAAGAACAGGAATGTAAAAAAAAAATGATTAAAATAATTACAAATGTAGTGCAACAAAATGATCTAAGCAGCAAGAAAATTACTGCATATATAATACAGTAGACTCCACCTAATCGGATATCGGTTAAACAAATATATCGGCTATTGTAATATTATTTCAAAACACCGAACCATTCCCTATACATTTCAGTCAAAATACATCGGATAATCGAATATCGGTTATTAGAATATATCGGCTAATGGGATAGGAATATTCATGAAAAATGTGTGAAAACCATGTACAATCGAATATTTTGAAATAATTTCGTATTTTCTTCACAGGAAATGAAGCCGGAAGTTGTGCCATTACGACGTTTAAAGAAAACTTCTGTACAGAAATGTTTCATTTTATTAATAAAAACGATCTTTTATAGACAAATAAAACATATTTTTCTTGTTGTCTTGTTTATTTTATGAATCTGATATTATATTTTGCCTTCGATGTGTTTGTTATGTGTTTATCCAAATGTGATCGTTATCATTTACTTCACAAACAAGGACACGACAGAAATGATAAACTGTGCGTGATGTTCATCAATGTTTATTAAATATGAATGAAAAGTACCTCTTTCTCAACAATTTATTAAAATATATATAGAAGTCCGTGTAAAAATAAGGATTTGTGTGTCAATAGCATATCCCAGGTGAAATAGAATTATGTAACTTGTACACACGTACGCCATTTCCTAATTTACATAATATTTAGCCTTTTATTTTGAGCCACGACAGATTAGATAGAAAAGCAAATTAATTTTACTCATCTTGATGTCCAATTTTATAATCATAAAAATAGTTGTATTACTCAAAATTGGAAATGTGTTTCATAAATAAAAAAACTAGAAAATTAGATCTGAGTTCGATTATAGTTTAGAGAATTCGTAGCTATTAATAGATTTACCTGTGGCCTACTTCGAGAATTCATAGTTATTTTTAACTTTTACCTGTTTTAACACACAAATGAAACAAATCACGCAAAAACAACAAGTCTCATTATTTAAGAGGTACACATTTTATTCAGAAATCAACACATAATTAAAAAATCAATAGACTGACAGATAAACAAAATACATTATAATCAACTGATCGATCTATTTACTCAATCAATCGAATTATCCGAACTTGTACCTGAAAAAACATTGAGATTAGTTACAAATTTCCATTAATAAAGCAGCTATAATAGCTATTGGTATCTTAGGGTTGTGTCTGTCAATATTGAAAAAAAACTTGGAGGAATATACGTTCATCGGCTAATTGAATATATCGGACAATCGGATATTTTAGCTGACATTTTGGGTATCCGATTGGCCGGAGTCTACTGTACATCTATGTATGTACATTTGTAGGTACATGCATATAAACCTTTGGTTGTACAATGTATACACAAAATTAAGTGTCATTAATTTTTAACTCAATATTTCAATATGAAGTCAAAATTTTATGGGAACTTTTGTGATGTCCAGTTAATATGGCGGACAACATGGACAAATAGCAATAAGTTTTTAATTTATACACCTTATCGCTATTTTTTCACCATTACTGGACATCACGAGGATTTCCATAAAATTTTGACGTCACAAGCGTAGAGAGCTGAAATCTGCTCTCAAGCCCTGTCATTGTCAATAAATCGGTGGCACTATTTGTCCACCATTACTGGATATCACACAGGTTACCATAAAAATTTTGACGTCATAACACAAAATAAATTCTGACCCACAATGGAAAAGTGATTGCTGTATGATGTCAAAAGTTCAAGCGTCTGGGTCAGCAGGGATTGCATACATGTGATTCTTCCGGCGGGAGTCAAAATCTCCCGCTTTTCAGACCCTCTTCTGTTCCTCCTGTTAAAATTTGAAATCTTCCGTTTTTTGAAAATGTCAACCTCGTAAAATTTTCAATACATATTTTGTTTACAAAATCGATAGGGACAGAGAAAAAGTCCGAGAAACTCGAAATTGGATATGGGAAAAGTCCTAGAAAAACGGAAGTTTCCTGTTGTGTCAAAGGTAGAGGTCGTAAAAAAGTTAAAATAAGCCTGAGGTGTTTAGGATTAAACTGTATATACAACAATAAATCAAAGATAATAGGCAATTACTGGTGACAACTAGCTAGTTTAAGGCACAAGCCTGGATGATTAAAAGTGAAATACTGACAAAGGATTAAATTGACAAGTTGTATAAACAACGATTTATTTGATGCTATTGAAAACAAGTTCTTGAAAACATGGAACATTTACTAAACCTCAATAAAAATGAAATCTACTCAAATATGATATTTATGGCTCGTTTTCTATCCAAGCCAATGAAATACCTATATAAGTATAGTTGTCTTGGACTATTCTAAAATTTGACAAATGCAAACCGTATTTTATCATGTTTATCACCAAATACCCCAGCAGCAAATAAAAGAAAACCAAGTATCTAGCCAAATTCAACTCTGCCTGGAGATCTGATTTCAAATGGTGCAAATCAGTACCAAGGGTCAAGACCATGCTTACTACACTTCATGCAAAGCTGACTATGGTTGCCCTAATGACTGGACCCAAACTTATGGAGACAGCTACCAACAGCAAGCCTACAACTCTATCAATTTAACACCTTCTGTTACAAAGCATGTTCAGTAGTGGTACACAAAGTTGACAATGTAACTTAATCAGAGATACTTTTTGCCAACTATGTATGATGGCTGATCACTTTATCTTGAATTATACATAATGCATAATTATTTGAAAACCCCTTATCTTTTATTTTTATCAAGTAAAAATGGATATGCAGGTGTTTGAAGGTATGGAATTATTGTTCTTTTAACCAAAAAAAAAGGAAGATATGCAGTTTAAACACACAAAAATTACATTGCGTACGTCGATAAAAAATCTCAGTTATGAGACCACAACTCCAGCTGAAAATTTTCAAATCTCCAGTTGTGGCTTGACAACTCTGTCACATGTATGGGATTGGTGATAAGGTGTATTGGTGCATGTACCATGTCAATGTATATTTGTTCCGCCTAGCCTCACCGGACACAATTACGAAACGATTATTGAACTGTAATTAATATTTTTTTATTTAGACTACTTTTCTTGAATTGTTTATACCACAGAATTTAAGATGTATGAAGGCTTTCCATTTTGCATCATATCCCACATACATTTTTATTCACGATAGGATACTTTAGTAAGATTTGCGTGACCTCGTTTTACGGTCAAAAGAGGCCACATGTGGACGCAATTTCCGAACAGCACTATATTCATATATCTTGCAGAAGAAATCAATGACAACAGTCTAGATTGATAAAGCATACATTAATCTTTATCTCAAACAATTTTCATGGAAAATAAGATGCACAAGTTTGTTTTTTACTTCAATTACTTCAGCCATGGTTGCAGACGAAATGTCAGTCATGTGTAAAGAAAGATTTCTGATTTTTTTTTATTTTTGTGTAAGTTCCTCCTTTAAAGGAGCACTAAATTCAAGTTTATCCATTTCGGTGGTGTACTTATCAATCATCTATGAATTTTTTTCATATAGGTCAACATTTCTTTCTGAGTTCTCTGACTTTTTGATGAAATTAACATATTTTCTTTTGACCATAAATAGGTTCACAAGAGTCTAATAAACATCAATTGTGGGGTTATTTGGGCAAGATAAAAGACATCACGCATATAAACAGAATCAGGAGATATTTTTCTTTCTATATATTAACAAAAGAAGGCAATTTGCACTTACCTTTATGTTTTTTTTTTAAATAACTTGTAGGCCAGATTGCCGTTCTTATAATATTTTCAGAATGATTTTGTCATCATCATCAACATTCACTAAGTGCACATAAATTGTATTATCATGAAAACAAGGGAATTTTAATAGGGTTTTTATTTATAAAAACATTTATTGATAAATATAAATAAATATGATCTCAGAGGGCATACATTTGAAATCGTTCGTAATTGTGTCCAGTCGTAATGCGTCCTGTGGGGCTAACAGAAGTTCCTATGGAAACTTTGTTAGAAAACATTTGTCTTAATATCTATTCCTGTTGGAACAAATATTCTATACCATTTATTCCGTTAGGAACATATACTGTAAATATTTATTTCTTCCTTTAGGAACTTATACCGTTATATAATTTATGAATGAACATCCATACCCAACTTTCTTTTGTCTCACTGTGTGTGACATGGTTTAGTTTACGACCGTTTTACGACAATTACGTAGTTTGATTATTTGCAAAGAGATAACTACTTATAAACCTTTATCTAACACTATTAATTAAGGTATTTTGTATTTTTATAGACCAAGGACCAGTCAGTGCAATGTGGCTGTGCAGTGGCTTTGTATCTTGTATTCAGTAAATTTACAGTAAACGGAAATATGTTTTCACACACCGAACAGCTGATGGGTCATCTCTGGATGAAATGTAGTAGAATCATCTTCCATGTCCGACTTCTGTCTCACAAGTTTAAAGTGGATTACATCATTTGCGCAGCACCTAAAAGATTCTAATTTGTTTTTCAATACAGAGTTCAGTGTCATACCCGCCATATGGCTACGTAGATGGCAATGAAAATTCCAGAGATATTCGATTTTTAGCGGGAAAGAACATAAAGTAAAAGAGTCCAAGGAGTTCCGATTTTTGCGGGGAAAATGGCGACAATTGGAAATTGGCAAGCTGCTACAGAAAGTATTTGGAAAGCAAGCTCTATAGATTGCATCGATCATTTTAAAAGTTTAAAAGACGAAATTGATAAAATAGCATTT
>NW_027266971.1:0-12443 GCF_963676685.1 Mytilus edulis
AAAGAAAAAAAAGAAACGTAGAATAACAAGATGTCACCCAAAACTCCGTTGAGGGTGCCATAATGATACGCGAAGCGAATTAAAGGTTTTTTTCTTTCATGAATTCAACGGAGAAGATACGTGTATTGGTTGATTGAAGGTTTGTGATCATGATTGATCAATCAATCAATTGATCGATCGTTTGATTGATTGATTGATCGAATGATTGACAGTTCGTAAAAATAGCGATGGGACGTTTATTTCGGATTCTGCACTTGATTGATATCAACACTTGATTGATTGATCGATCTCTAATCATGATTTGATCAATGTGATCATGATTTGATCACTCTGATCATGATTTGATTGATTGATCAATACGTTGTATTGCCTAAAATGACACATTTTGCATAGGTTTATTTATTGTCTATACGTTTCATACTGTTCAGTGACAAATATCTGACGCACAATTTTGCATGTAGTATTGAGAAAAATACTCTATTTGCTTTTTCTTACATCCGAAAAAAAAAGAATTGCGAATGAGTTATTATAACACTAGATTTTGCTATTGCAAGCAATAGCGGACGATGGCACCCCGTACTGCACATTGTCACAGTAGCATCAACAATTATGAGTGTACAAAAGTCAAATGGCATATCTATTATACATGTCGGAATCAGCATGTCTAAACAACCCCCCCCCCCCCTTTTTTTTTCCTCTTCCGTAGAATACGTTTCAGTTCTATACATAGTTTGGGGAATCCTTTTTAAATGTAAAATTAGACACGCACGCAAGTAGGAAGGTGGTGTCACGTGATACTCAAGTATATTATCGTGGACTTAGCATATTAATATTCTTTTTAGAGGGGGACGTAGGACAGACAACATGTGTATATATTGACGGAGCGGCGTATTAACTGTTCAATTTATTCTTCAATAGCTCGCGTATCATACAATACATGTAACTTATCGTGTACAATTTAATTACATGTTTATCGATTGATTTCAGCTAATGTGTATATTTTAGCAGGTGTGTCATTCACGGATATGTACTTTTAACGCAAGTGAAGAAAATGTCAGTAATTTGTACTCTGAGTGTTTTCTCGTTCTCTCGGTGGCGATTTTCTCTTTAAAGCACATTAAATAAAATACATATTTTTATTCTAGAATATTCTAGTACATGTTAGCAGTACAGCAATTGCATGTGACCATTTGCACACACTCCTAATTACGATTTCCGTGGAATTGTTGTTATATTTTTCAAGAAAAATGCAGCTAAAACGCATTTTCCCATAGGGGTCAATGTTAAACTTTTGTCTAGTTTCCATGGCAATGGCAGCCATTTTGAAAATTCCCAAGTACTGTTGGTACCTCGGGGCACCACTGCCAACATTTACATAAACTTTCAAGACTTTGCCTCTTATAACGAAAGATTTAAAATTTGGATTTTTTTTTTACATTTTTTTTTGTTTCCATGGTAACGGCGGCCATTTTTTACCATTCCAATGTCTCTTGCACAACTTCACATGGCGGTTCATATTATGGTATAGTTCCATCAACATGGGTCTGACCAATTACGAGAAATAGCGTGGACAAAATGTGTGGAAGAATAAAAATAAAAAGAAAAAAAAGAAACGTAGAATAACAAGATGTCACCCAAACTCCGTTGAGGGTGCCATAATGATACGCGAAGCGAATTAAAGGTTTTTTTCTTTCATGAATTCAACGGAGAAGATACGTGTATTGGTTGATTGAAGGTTTGTGATCATGATTGATCAATCAATCAATTGATCGATCGTTTGATTGATTGATTGATCGAATGATTGACAGTTCGTAAAAATAGCGATGGGACGTTTATTTCGGATTCTGCACTTGATTGATATCAACACTTGATTGATTGATCGATCTCTAATCATGATTTGATCAATGTGATCATGATTTGATCACTCTGATCATGATTTGATTGATTGATCAATACGTTGTATTGCCTAAAATGACACATTTTGCATAGGTTTATTTATTGTCTATACGTTTCATACTGTTCAGTGACAAATATCTGACGCACAATTTTGCATGTAGTATTGAGAAAAATACTCTATTTGCTTTTCTTACATCCGAAAAAAAAAAGAATTGCGAATGAGTTATTATAACACTAGATTTGCTATTGCAAGCAATAGCGGACGATGGCACCCCGTACTGCACATTGTCACAGTAGCATCAACAATTATGAGTGTACAAAAGTCAAATGGCATATCTATTATACATGTCGGAATCAGCATGTCTAAACAACCCCCCCCCCCCCTTTTTTTTTTCCTCTTCCGTAGAATACGTTTCAGTTCTATACATAGTTTGGGAATCCTTTTTAAATGTAAAATTAGACACGCGCGCAAGTAGGAAGGTGGTGTCACGTGATACTCAAGTATATTATCGTGGACTTAGCATATTAATATTCTTTTTAGAGGGGACGTAGGACAGACAACATGTGTATATATTGACGGAGCGGCGTATTAACTGTTCAATTTATTCTTCAATAGCTCGCGTATCATACAATACATGTAACTTATCGTGTACAATTTAATTACATGTTTATCGATTGATTTCAGCTAATGTGTATATTTTAGCAGGTGTGTCATTCACGGATATGTACTTTAACGCAAGTGAAGAAATGTCAGTAATTTGTACTCTGAGTGTTTCTCGTTCTCTCGGTGGCGATTTTCTCTTTAAAGCACATTAAATAAAATACATATTTTTTATTCTAGAATATTCTAGTACATGTTAGCAGTACAGCAATTGCATGTGACCATTTGCACACACTCCTAATTACGATTTCCGTGGAATTGTTGTTATATTTTTCAAGAAAATGCAGCTAAAACGCATTTTCCCATAGGGTCAATGTTAAACTTTTGTCTAGTTTCCATGGCAATGGCAGCCATTTTGAAAATTCCAAGTACTGTTGGTACCTCGGGGCACCACTGCCAACATTTACATAAACTTTCAAGACTTTGCCTCTTATAACGAAAGATTTAAAATTTGGATTTTTTTTTTACATTTTTTTTGTTTCCATGGTAACGGCGGCCATTTTTTTACCATTCCAATGTCTCTTGCACAACTTCACATGGCGGTTCATATTATGGTATAGTTCCATCAACATGGGTCTGACCAATTACGAGAAATAGCGTGGACAAAATGTGTGGAAGAATAAAAATAAAAAGAAAAAAAAAGAAACGTAGAATAACAAGATGTCACCCAAAACTCCGTTGAGGGTGCCATAATGATACGCGAAGCGAATTAAAGGTTTTTTCTTTCATGAATTCAACGGAGAAGATACGTGTATTGGTTGATTGAAGGTTTGTGATCATGATTGATCAATCAATCAATTGATCGATCGTTTGATTGATTGATTGATCGAATGATTGACAGTTCGTAAAAATAGCGATGGGACGTTTATTTCGGATTCTGCACTTGATTGATATCAACACTTGATTGATTGATCGATCTCTAATCATGATTTGATCAATGTGATCATGATTTGATCACTCTGATCATGATTTGATTGATTGATCAATACGTTGTATTGCCTAAAATGACACATTTTGCATAGGTTTATTTATTGTCTATACGTTTCATACTGTTCAGTGACAAATATCTGACGCACAATTTTGCATGTAGTATTGAGAAAAATACTCTATTTTGCTTTTCTTACATCCGAAAAAAAAAGAATTGCGAATGAGTTATTATAAACACTAGATTTGCTATTGCAAGCAATAGCGGACGATGGCACCCCGTACTGCACATTGTCACAGTAGCATCAACAATTATGAGTGTACAAAAGTCAAATGGCATATCTATTATACATGTCGGAATCAGCATGTCTAAACAACCCCCCCCCCCTTTTTTTTTTCCTCTTCCGTAGAATACGTTTCAGTTCTATACATAGTTTGGGAATCCTTTTTAAATGTAAAATTAGACACGCGCGCAAGTAGGAAGGTGGTGTCACGTGATACTCAAGTATATTATCGTGGACTTAGCATATTAATATTCTTTTTAGAGGGGACGTAGGACAGACAACATGTGTATATATTGACGGAGCGGCGTATTAACTGTTCAATTTATTCTTCAATAGCTCGCGTATCATACAATACATGTAACTTATCGTGTACAATTTAATTACATGTTTATCGATTGATTTCAGCTAATGTGTATATTTTAGCAGGTGTGTCATTCACGGATATGTACTTTAACGCAAGTGAAGAAATGTCAGTAATTTGTACTCTGAGTGTTTCTCGTTCTCCTCGGTGGCGATTTTCTCTTTAAAGCACATTAAATAAAATACATATTTTTATTCTAGAATATTCTAGTACATGTTAGCAGTACAGCAATTGCATGTGACCATTTGCACACACTCCTAATTACGATTTCCGTGGAATTGTTGTTATATTTTTCAAGAAAATGCAGCTAAAAACGCATTTTCCCATAGGGTCAATGTTAAACTTTTGTCTAGTTTCCATGGCAATGGCAGCCATTTTGAAAATTCCAAGTACTGTTGGTACCTCGGGGCACCACTGCCAACATTTACATAAACTTTCAAGACTTTGCCTCTTATAACGAAAGATTTAAAATTTGGATTTTTTTTTACATTTTTTTTTGTTTCCATGGTAACGGCGGCCATTTTTTACCATTCCAATGTCTCTTGCACAACTTCACATGGCGGTTCATATTATGGTATAGTTCCATCAACATGGGTCTGACCAATTACGAGAAATAGCGTGGACAAAATGTGTGGAAGAATAAAAATAAAAAGAAAAAAAAGAAACGTAGAATAACAAGATGTCACCCAAACTCCGTTGAGGGTGCCATAATGATACGCGAAGCGAATTAAAGGTTTTTTCTTTCATGAATTCAACGGAGAAGATACGTGTATTGGTTGATTGAAGGTTTGTGATCATGATTGATCAATCAATCAATTGATCGATCGTTTGATTGATTGATTGATCGAATGATTGACAGTTCGTAAAAATAGCGATGGGACGTTTATTTCGGATTCTGCACTTGATTGATATCAACACTTGATTGATTGATCGATCTCTAATCATGATTTGATCAATGTGATCATGATTTGATCACTCTGATCATGATTTGATTGATTGATCAATACGTTGTATTGCCTAAAATGACACATTTTGCATAGGTTTATTTATTGTCTATACGTTTCATACTGTTTCAGTGACAAATATCTGACGCACAATTTTGCATGTAGTATTGAGAAAAAATACTCTATTTTGCTTTTCTTACATCCGAAAAAAAAAAGAATTGCGAATGAGTTATTATAACACTAGATTTGCTATTGCAAGCAATAGCGGACGATGGCACCCCCGTACTGCACATTGTCACAGTAGCATCAACAATTATGAGTGTACAAAAGTCAAATGGCATATCTATTATACATGTCGGAATCAGCATGTCTAAACAACCCCCCCCCCCCCTTTTTTTTTTCCTCTTCCGTAGAATACGTTTCAGTTCTATACATAGTTTGGGAATCCTTTTTAAATGTAAAATTAGACACGCGCGCAAGTAGGAAGGTGGTGTCACGTGATACTCAAGTATATTATCGTGGACTTAGCATATTAATATTCTTTTTAGAGGGGACGTAGGACAGACAACATGTGTATATATTGACGGAGCGGCGTATTAACTGTTCAATTTATTCTTCAATAGCTCGCGTATCATACAATACATGTAACTTATCGTGTACAATTTAATTACATGTTTATCGATTGATTTCAGCTAATGTGTATATTTTAGCAGGTGTGTCATTCACGGATATGTACTTTAACGCAAGTGAAGAAATGTCAGTAATTTGTACTCTGAGTGTTTCTCGTTCTCTCGGTGGCGATTTTCTCTTTAAAGCACATTAAATAAAATACATATTTTTATTCTAGAATATTCTAGTACATGTTAGCAGTACAGCAATTGCATGTGACCATTTGCACACACTCCTAATTACGATTTCCGTGGAATTGTTGTTATATTTTTCAAGAAAATGCAGCTAAAACGCATTTTCCCATAGGGTCAATGTTAAACTTTTGTCTAGTTTCCATGGCAATGGCAGCCATTTTGAAAATTCCAAGTACTGTTGGTACCTCGGGGCACCACTGCCAACATTTACATAAACTTTCAAGACTTTGCCTCTTATAACGAAAGATTTAAAATTTGGATTTTTTTTTACATTTTTTTTTGTTTCCATGGTAACGGCGGCCATTTTTTACCATTCCAATGTCTCTTGCACAACTTCACATGGCGGTTCATATTATGGTATAGTTCCATCAACATGGGTCTGACCAATTACGAGAAATAGCGTGGACAAAATGTGTGGAAGAATAAAAATAAAAAGAAAAAAAAGAAACGTAGAATAACAAGATGTCACCCAAACTCCGTTGAGGGTGCCATAATGATACGCGAAGCGAATTAAAGGTTTTTTCTTTCATGAATTCAACGGAGAAGATACGTGTATTGGTTGATTGAAGGTTTGTGATCATGATTGATCAATCAATCAATTGATCGATCGTTTGATTGATTGATTGATCGAATGATTGACAGTTCGTAAAAATAGCGATGGGACGTTTATTTCGGATTCTGCACTTGATTGATATCAACACTTGATTGATTGATCGATCTCTAATCATGATTTGATCAATGTGATCATGATTTGATCACTCTGATCATGATTTGATTGATTGATCAATACGTTGTATTGCCTAAAATGACACATTTTGCATAGGTTTATTTATTGTCTATACGTTTCATACTGTTCAGTGACAAATATCTGACGCACAATTTTGCATGTAGTATTGAGAAAAAATACTCTATTTGCTTTTCTTACATCCGAAAAAAAAAGAATTGCGAATGAGTTATTATAACACTAGATTTGCTATTGCAAGCAATAGCGGACGATGGCACCCCGTACTGCACATTGTCACAGTAGCATCAACAATTATGAGTGTACAAAAGTCAAATGGCATATCTATTATACATGTCGGAATCAGCATGTCTAAACAACCCCCCCCCCCCTTTTTTTTTCCTCTTCCGTAGAATACGTTTCAGTTCTATACATAGTTTGGGAATCCTTTTTAAATGTAAAATTAGACACGCGCGCAAGTAGGAAGGTGGTGTCACGTGATACTCAAGTATATTATCGTGGACTTAGCATATTAATATTCTTTTTAGAGGGGACGTAGGACAGACAACATGTGTATATATTGACGGAGCGGCGTATTAACTGTTCAATTTATTCTTCAATAGCTCGCGTATCATACAATACATGTAACTTATCGTGTACAATTTAATTACATGTTTATCGATTGATTTCAGCTAATGTGTATATTTTAGCAGGTGTGTCATTCACGGATATGTACTTTAACGCAAGTGAAGAAATGTCAGTAATTTGTACTCTGAGTGTTTCTCGTTCTCTCGGTGGCGATTTTCTCTTTAAAGCACATTAAATAAAATACATATTTTTATTCTAGAATATTCTAGTACATGTTAGCAGTACAGCAATTGCATGTGACCATTTGCACACACTCCTAATTACGATTTCCGTGGAATTGTTGTTATATTTTTCAAGAAAATGCAGCTAAAACGCATTTTCCCATAGGGTCAATGTTAAACTTTTGTCTAGTTTCCATGGCAATGGCAGCCATTTTGAAAATTCCAAGTACTGTTGGTACCTCGGGGCACCACTGCCAACATTTACATAAACTTTCAAGACTTTGCCTCTTATAACGAAAGATTTAAAATTTGGATTTTTTTTTACATTTTTTTTTGTTTTCCATGGTAACGGCGGGCCATTTTTTTACCATTCCAATGTCTCTTGCACAACTTCACATGGCGGTTCATATTATGGTATAGTTTCCATCAACATGGGTCTGACCAATTACGAGAAATAGCGTGGGACAAAATGTGTGGAAGAATAAAAATAAAAAGAAAAAAAAGAAAACGTAGAATAACAAGATGTCACCCAAAACTCCGTTGAGGGTGCCCATAATGATACGCGAAGCGAATTAAAGGTTTTTTCTTTCATGAATTCAACGGAGAAGATACGTGTATTGGGTTGATTGAAGGTTTGTGATCATGATTGATCAATCAATCAATTGATCGATCGTTTTGATTGATTGATTGATCGAATGATTGGACAGTTCGTAAAAAATAGCGATGGGGACGTTTATTTTCGGATTCTGCACTTGATTGATATCAACACTTGATTGATTGATCGATCTCTAATCATGATTTGATCAATGTGATCATGATTTGATCACTCTGATCATGATTTGATTGATTGATCAATACGTTGTATTGCCTAAAATGACACATTTTGCATAGGTTTATTTATTGTCTATACGTTTCATACTGTTCAGTGACAAATATCTGACGCACAATTTTGCATGTAGTATTGAGAAAAATACTCTATTTGCTTTTCTTACATCCGAAAAAAAAAGAATTGCGAATGAGTTATTATAACACTAGATTTGCTATTGCAAGCAATAGCGGACGATGGCACCCCCGTACTGCACATTGTCACAGTAGCATCAACAATTATGAGTGTACAAAAGTCAAATGGCATATCTATTATACATGTCGGAATCAGCATGTCTAAACAACCCCCCCCCCCCCCCCCCTTTTTTTTTTCCTCTTCCGTAGAATACGTTTCAGTTCTATACATAGTTTGGGAATCCTTTTTAAATGTAAAATTAGACACGCGCGCAAGTAGGAAGGTGGTGTCACGTGATACTCAAGTATATTATCGTGGACTTAGCATATTAATATTCTTTTTAGAGGGGGACGTAGGACAGACAACATGTGTATATATTGACGGAGCGGCGTATTAACTGTTCAATTTATTCTTCAATAGCTCGCGTATCATACAATACATGTAACTTATCGTGTACAATTTAATTACATGTTTATCGATTGATTTCAGCTAATGTGTATATTTTAGCAGGTGTGTCATTCACGGATATGTACTTTAACGCAAGTGAAGAAATGTCAGTAATTTGTACTCTGAGTGTTTCTCGTTCTCTCGGTGGCGATTTTCTCTTTAAAGCACATTAAATAAAATACATATTTTTATTCTAGAATATTCTAGTACATGTTAGCAGTACAGCAATTGCATGTGACCATTTGCACACACTCCTAATTACGATTTCCGTGGAATTGTTGTTATATTTTTCAAGAAAATGCAGCTAAAAACGCATTTTCCCATAGGGTCAATGTTAAACTTTTGTCTAGTTTCCATGGCAATGGCAGCCATTTTGAAAATTCCAAGTACTGTTGGTACCTCGGGGCACCACTGCCAACATTTACATAAACTTTCAAGACTTTGCCTCTTATAACGAAAGATTTAAAATTTGGATTTTTTTTTACATTTTTTTTTGTTTCCATGGTAACGGCGGCCATTTTTTACCATTCCAATGTCTCTTGCACAACTTCACATGGCGGTTCATATTATGGTATAGTTCCATCAACATGGGTCCTGACCAATTACGAGAAATAGCGTGGACAAAATGTGTGGAAGAATAAAAATAAAAAGAAAAAAAAAGAAACGTAGAATAACAAGATGTCACCCAAACTCCGTTGAGGGTGCCATAATGATACGCGAAGCGAATTAAAGGTTTTTTTCTTTCATGAATTCAACGGAGAAGATACGTGTATTGGTTGATTGAAGGTTTGTGATCATGATTGATCAATCAATCAATTGATCGATCGTTTGATTGATTGATTGATCGAATGATTGACAGTTCGTAAAAATAGCGATGGGACGTTTATTTCGGATTCTGCACTTGATTGATATCAACACTTGATTGATTGATCGATCTCTAATCATGATTTGATCAATGTGATCATGATTTGATCACTCTGATCATGATTTGATTGATTGATCAATACGTTGTATTGCCTAAAATGACACATTTTGCATAGGTTTATTTATTGTCTATACGTTTCATACTGTTCAGTGACAAATATCTGACGCACAATTTTGCATGTAGTATTGAGAAAAATACTCTATTTGCTTTTCTTACATCCGAAAAAAAAAGAATTGCGAATGAGTTATTATAAACACTAGATTTGCTATTGCAAGCAATAGCGGACGATGGCACCCCGTACTGCACATTGTCACAGTAGCATCAACAATTATGAGTGTACAAAAGTCAAATGGCATATCTATTATACATGTCGGAATCAGCATGTCTAAACAACCCCCCCCCCCCCCCCCCTTTTTTTTCCTCTTCCGTAGAATACGTTTCAGTTCTATACATAGTTTGGGAATCCTTTTTAAATGTAAAATTAGACACGCGCGCAAGTAGGAAGGTGGTGTCACGTGATACTCAAGTATATTATCGTGGACTTAGCATATTAATATTCTTTTTAGAGGGGGACGTAGGACAGACAACATGTGTATATATTGACGGAGCGGCGTATTAACTGTTCAATTTATTCTTCAATAGCTCGCGTATCATACAATACATGTAACTTATCGTGTACAATTTAATTACATGTTTATCGATTGATTTCAGCTAATGTGTATATTTTAGCAGGTGTGTCATTCACGGATATGTACTTTAACGCAAGTGAAGAAATGTCAGTAATTTGTACTCTGAGTGTTTCTCGTTCTCTCGGTGGCGATTTTCTCTTTAAAGCACATTAAATAAAATACATATTTTTTATTCTAGAATATTCTAGTACATGTTAGCAGTACAGCAATTGCATGTGACCATTTGCACACACTCCTAATTACGATTTCCGTGGAATTGTTGTTATATTTTTTCAAGAAAATGCAGCTAAAACGCATTTTCCCATAGGGTCAATGTTAAACTTTTGTCTAGTTTTCCATGGCAATGGCAGCCATTTTTGAAAATTCCAAGTACTGTTGGTACCTCGGGGCACCACTGCCAACATTTACATAAACTTTCAAGACTTTGCCTCTTATAACGAAAGATTTAAAATTTGGATTTTTTTTTTACATTTTTTTTGTTTCCATGGTAACGGCGGGCCATTTTTTTACCATTCCAATGTCCTCTTGCACAACTTCACATGGCGGTTCATATTAATGGTATAGTTCCATCAACATGGGTCTGACCAATTACGAGAAATAGCGTGGGACAAAATGTGTGGAAGAATAAAAAATAAAAAGAAAAAAAAGAAAACGTAGAATAACAAGATGTCACCCAAACTCCGTTGAGGGTGCCATAATGATACGCGAAGCGAATTAAAGGTTTTTTCTTTCATGAATTCAACGGAGAAGATACGTGTATTGGTTGATTGAAGGTTTGTGATCATGATTGATCAATCAATCAATTGATCGATCGTTTGATTGATTGATTGATCGAATGATTGACAGTTCGTAAAAATAGCGATGGGACGTTTTATTTCGGATTCTGCACTTGATTGATATCAACACTTGATTGATTGATCGATCTCTAATCATGATTTGATCAATGTGATCATGATTTGATCACTCTGATCATGATTTGATTGATTGATCAATACGTTGTATTGCCTAAAATGACACATTTTGCATAGGTTTATTTATTGTCTATACGTTTCATACTGTTCAGTGACAAATATCTGACGCACAATTTTGCATGTAGTATTGAGAAAAAATACTCTATTTGCTTTTCTTACATCCGAAAAAAAAAAGAATTGCGAATGAGTTATTATAACACTAGATTTTGCTATTGCAAGCAATAGCGGGACGATGGCACCCCCGTACTGCACATTGTCACAGTAGCATCAACAATTATGAGTGTACAAAAGTCAAATGGCATATCTATTATACATGTCGGAATCAGCATGTCTAAACAACCCCCCCCCCCCCCTTTTTTTTTTCCTCTTCCGTAGAATACGTTTTCAGTTCTATACATAGTTTTGGGAATCCTTTTTAAATGTAAAATTAGACACGCGCGCAAGTAGGAAGGTGGTGTCACGTGATACTCAAGTATATTATCGTGGACTTAGCATATTAATATTCTTTTTAGAGGGGGACGTAGGACAGACAACATGTGTATATATTGACGGGAGCGGCGTATTAACTGTTCAATTTATTTCTTCAATAGCTCGCGTATCATACAATACATGTAACTTATCGTGTACAATTTAATTACATGTTTATCGATTGATTTCAGCTAATGTGTATATTTTAGCAGGTGTGTCATTCACGGATATGTACTTTAACGCAAGTGAAGAAATGTCAGTAATTTGTACTCTGAGTGTTTTCTCGTTCTCTCGGTGGCGATTTTCTCTTTAAAGCACATTAAATAAAATACATATTTTTTATTCTAGAATATTCTAGTACATGTTAGCAGTACAGCAATTGCATGTGACCATTTGCACACACTCCTAATTACGATTTCCGTGGAATTGTTGTTATATTTTTCAAGAAAATGCAGCTAAAACGCATTTTCCCATAGGGTC
>NW_027266972.1:0-12299 GCF_963676685.1 Mytilus edulis
TTGTTTTTTATGTTCAATGTGAAAAACATATATTGAAGTTCAATTAAAATGCCACTTTTGTCAAGATTTAAAAAAAAAAAAATGTTTTTGTGACTTCCTACTATATGGGAGGCAACTCCATAAACAGCTGATTTTCACCTGTTGCAAAAAGCACTTTGATTTGTCAGGTAAGATAGCTCCTTTCGGAGCAGGCGAACGTAGGCTGAAACTACATTTTCTTAAATCAGCCGGATAAGCTCTTCGAAATGCATATTATAAGAAATCTCAAATATATGCACAGGTTACTGATCCGTGTGTCCAAAGGTGGTCTGTTTTTAAGGTTTTTTAGGGGGAAAATGCCTAATTTCCAGCTGATAACTTGTACCAATTTGCATGTTTAATCAAGAGATGTTGGATTTTTTTTTATTTATTCAGAAAGTTCATAGAATTATCTTTCCATTGATGTATAGATATCTATATAACTATGAATATCTGACTTCTGCATGATGGGTCCACTATTACATGCCCTGTTACAGAATGACGTCACGTAAAAAACTGTTGATTGCACCCTTAAGGGACAAATACAAAATATTAGTGATGTTTTAGCATAGAAATGTGTTTGCGAATGGAGTAAAATAATTCTGAAAAATATTGTACGGCATGTATACATTAATTTAAAAGCATCAGTTTGGTATATTTAATGCAAATATTACAGATTTGTACATAGCAACCAGATATAAGAAAACCAGACTCTGCGAATATTGAAGTTTTTTAATTTTTTGCGACGTCATGATATTTTTATTCAATCTCTCATATATTTGGAACCAAAAGTTGCATATGAAAAGTGTAGATTTTTTCTACTTTGACCTTTACTCCTGATCAGTGTTACATAAAGTTTTATTCATTATAATATATATTTGGTACTTTTTATAGTAAAAAAGGTACACATGCCATTCCTAAGAAAAACACTATTTCAATATTTTCTCAACTCAGCTATAACTTAGTTCATATAGTACTAGGAACAAAATCTATTTAAAGTAACTTTATTCATGCCTATTTCATAGTTTTTATTCTATTTATTTAAAAGAAACCCTATTTTATGATTTATTTTCTTTGTAAAACTGATGAAAATGTGATACAGGAAATGTTTGGGATTTGCCAGTTAAACTGTTTGCCACTGGCCAATATGCCACTACCGCGCGACATAAAAAAAGAGCTGTAGTTTCACTATTTGTGGTCACAATCCTTAAAGTAAGACATCATTTTAATCGGTATAGTGTACAGATTCAGAAAAGCTGAGAATTTTTTATATATCGCATACAAGGTTTTGCTTAAGGGTGCTATAAACAGTTTCGTACTAAAAACTAGGGGTATTTCCCCAGTGAGATTTACATACTGATGGAATTCCCTGCTATTTATATACCACTAAATGAAAAAGTTGATTGTTTTTTATGTTCAATGTGAAAAACATATATTGAAGTTCAATTAAAATGCCACTTTTGTCAAGATTTAAAAAAAAAAAATGTTTTTGTGACTTCCTACTATATGGGAGGCAACTCCATAAACAGCTGATTTTCACCTGTTGCAAAAAGCACTTTGATTTGTCAGGTAAGATAGCTCCTTTCGGAGCAGGCGAACGTAGGCTGAAACTACATTTTCTTAAATCAGCCGGATAAGCTCTTCGAAATGCATATTATAAGAAATCTCAAATATATGCACAGGTTACTGATCCGTGTGTCCAAAGGTGGTCTGTTTTTAAGGTTTTTTAGGGGGAAAATGCCTAATTTCCAGCTGATAACTTGTACCAATTTGCATGTTTAATCAAGAGATGTTGGATTTTTTTTTATTTATTCAGAAAGTTCATAGAATTATCTTTCCATTGATGTATAGATATCTATATAACTATGAATATCTGACTTCTGCATGATGGGTCCACTATTACATGCCCTGTTACAGAATGACGTCACGTAAAAAAACTGTTGATTGCACCCTTAAGGGACAAATACAAAATATTAGTGATGTTTTAGCATAGAAATGTGTTTGCGAATGGAGTAAAATAATTCTGAAAAATATTGTACGGCATGTATACATTAATTTAAAAGCATCAGTTTGGTATATTTAATGCAAATATTACAGATTTGTACATAGCAACCAGATATAAGAAAACCAGACTCTGCGAATATTGAAGTTTTTTAATTTTTTGCGACGTCATGATATTTTTATTCAATCTCTCATATATTTGGAACCAAAAGTTGCATATGAAAAGTGTAGATTTTTTCTACTTTGACCTTTACTCCTGATCAGTGTTACATAAAGTTTTATTCATTATAATATATATTTGGTACTTTTTATAGTAAAAAAGGTACACATGCCATTCCTAAGAAAAACACTATTTCAATATTTTCTCAACTCAGCTATAACTTAGTTCATATAGTACTAGGAACAAAATCTATTTAAAGTAACTTTATTCATGCCTATTTCATAGTTTTTATTCTATTTATTTAAAAGAAACCCTATTTTATGATTTATTTTCTTTGTAAAACTGATGAAAATGTGATACAGGAAATGTTTGGGATTTGCCAGTTAAACTGTTTGCCACTGGCCAATATGCCACTACCGCGCGACATAAAAAAAGAGCTGTAGTTTCACTATTTGTGGTCACAATCCTTAAAGTAAGACATCATTTTAATCGGTATAGTGTACAGATTCAGAAAAGCTGAGAATTTTTTATATATCGCATACAAGGTTTTGCTTAAGGGTGCTATAAACAGTTTCGTACTAAAAACTAGGGGTATTTCCCCAGTGAGATTTACATACTGATGGAATTCCCTGCTATTTATATACCACTAAATGAAAAAGTTGATTGTTTTTTATGTTCAATGTGAAAAACATATATTGAAGTTCAATTAAAATGCCACTTTTGTCAAGATTTAAAAAAAAAAAAATGTTTTTGTGACTTCCTACTATATGGGAGGCAACTCCATAAACAGCTGATTTTCACCTGTTGCAAAAAGCACTTTGATTTGTCAGGTAAGATAGCTCCTTTCGGAGCAGGCGAACGTAGGCTGAAACTACATTTTCTTAAATCAGCCGGATAAGCTCTTCGAAATGCATATTATAAGAAATCTCAAATATATGCACAGGTTACTGATCCGTGTGTCCAAAGGTGGTCTGTTTTTAAGGTTTTTTAGGGGGAAAATGCCTAATTTCCAGCTGATAACTTGTACCAATTTGCATGTTTAATCAAGAGATGTTGGATTTTTTTTTATTTATTCAGAAAGTTCATAGAATTATCTTTCCATTGATGTATAGATATCTATATAACTATGAATATCTGACTTCTGCATGATGGGTCCACTATTACATGCCCTGTTACAGAATGACGTCACGTAAAAAACTGTTGATTGCACCCTTAAGGGACAAATACAAAATATTAGTGATGTTTTAGCATAGAAATGTGTTTGCGAATGGAGTAAAATAATTCTGAAAAATATTGTACGGCATGTATACATTAATTTAAAAGCATCAGTTTGGTATATTTAATGCAAATATTACAGATTTGTACATAGCAACCAGATATAAGAAAACCAGACTCTGCGAATATTGAAGTTTTTTAATTTTTTGCGACGTCATGATATTTTTATTCAATCTCTCATATATTTGGAACCAAAAGTTGCATATGAAAAGTGTAGATTTTTTCTACTTTGACCTTTACTCCTGATCAGTGTTACATAAAGTTTTATTCATTATAATATATATTTGGTACTTTTTATAGTAAAAAAGGTACACATGCCATTCCTAAGAAAAACACTATTTCAATATTTTCTCAACTCAGCTATAACTTAGTTCATATAGTACTAGGAACAAAATCTATTTAAAGTAACTTTATTCATGCCTATTTCATAGTTTTTATTCTATTTATTTAAAAGAAACCCTATTTTATGATTTATTTTCTTTGTAAAACTGATGAAAATGTGATACAGGAAATGTTTGGGATTTGCCAGTTAAACTGTTTGCCACTGGCCAATATGCCACTACCGCGCGACATAAAAAAAGAGCTGTAGTTTCACTATTTGTGGTCACAATCCTTAAAGTAAGACATCATTTTAATCGGTATAGTGTACAGATTCAGAAAAGCTGAGAATTTTTTATATATCGCATACAAGGTTTTGCTTAAGGGTGCTATAAACAGTTTCGTACTAAAAACTAGGGGTATTTCCCCAGTGAGATTTACATACTGATGGAATTCCCTGCTATTTATATACCACTAAATGAAAAAGTTGATTGTTTTTTATGTTCAATGTGAAAAACATATATTGAAGTTCAATTAAAATGCCACTTTTGTCAAGATTTAAAAAAAAAAAAATGTTTTTGTGACTTCCTACTATATGGGAGGCAACTCCATAAACAGCTGATTTTCACCTGTTGCAAAAAGCACTTTGATTTGTCAGGTAAGATAGCTCCTTTCGGAGCAGGCGAACGTAGGCTGAAACTACATTTTCTTAAATCAGCCGGATAAGCTCTTCGAAATGCATATTATAAGAAATCTCAAATATATGCACAGGTTACTGATCCGTGTGTCCAAAGGTGGTCTGTTTTTAAGGTTTTTTAGGGGGAAAATGCCTAATTTCCAGCTGATAACTTGTACCAATTTGCATGTTTAATCAAGAGATGTTGGATTTTTTTTTATTTATTCAGAAAGTTCATAGAATTATCTTTCCATTGATGTATAGATATCTATATAACTATGAATATCTGACTTCTGCATGATGGGTCCACTATTACATGCCCTGTTACAGAATGACGTCACGTAAAAAACTGTTGATTGCACCCTTAAGGGACAAATACAAAATATTAGTGATGTTTTAGCATAGAAATGTGTTTGCGAATGGAGTAAAATAATTCTGAAAAATATTGTACGGCATGTATACATTAATTTAAAAGCATCAGTTTGGTATATTTAATGCAAATATTACAGATTTGTACATAGCAACCAGATATAAGAAAACCAGACTCTGCGAATATTGAAGTTTTTTAATTTTTTGCGACGTCATGATATTTTTATTCAATCTCTCATATATTTGGAACCAAAAGTTGCATATGAAAAGTGTAGATTTTTTCTACTTTGACCTTTACTCCTGATCAGTGTTACATAAAGTTTTATTCATTATAATATATATTTGGTACTTTTTATAGTAAAAAAGGTACACATGCCATTCCTAAGAAAAACACTATTTCAATATTTTCTCAACTCAGCTATAACTTAGTTCATATAGTACTAGGAACAAAATCTATTTAAAGTAACTTTATTCATGCCTATTTCATAGTTTTTATTCTATTTATTTAAAAGAAACCCTATTTTATGATTTATTTTCTTTGTAAAACTGATGAAAATGTGATACAGGAAATGTTTGGGATTTGCCAGTTAAACTGTTTGCCACTGGCCAATATGCCACTACCGCGCGACATAAAAAAAGAGCTGTAGTTTCACTATTTGTGGTCACAATCCTTAAAGTAAGACATCATTTTAATCGGTATAGTGTACAGATTCAGAAAAGCTGAGAATTTTTTATATATCGCATACAAGGTTTTGCTTAAGGGTGCTATAAACAGTTTCGTACTAAAAACTAGGGGTATTTCCCCAGTGAGATTTACATACTGATGGAATTCCCTGCTATTTATATACCACTAAATGAAAAAGTTGATTGTTTTTTATGTTCAATGTGAAAAACATATATTGAAGTTCAATTAAAATGCCACTTTTGTCAAGATTTAAAAAAAAAAAAATGTTTTTGTGACTTCCTACTATATGGGAGGCAACTCCATAAACAGCTGATTTTCACCTGTTGCAAAAAGCACTTTGATTTGTCAGGTAAGATAGCTCCTTTCGGAGCAGGCGAACGTAGGCTGAAACTACATTTTCTTAAATCAGCCGGATAAGCTCTTCGAAATGCATATTATAAGAAATCTCAAATATATGCACAGGTTACTGATCCGTGTGTCCAAAGGTGGTCTGTTTTTAAGGTTTTTTAGGGGGAAAATGCCTAATTTCCAGCTGATAACTTGTACCAATTTGCATGTTTAATCAAGAGATGTTGGATTTTTTTTTATTTATTCAGAAAGTTCATAGAATTATCTTTCCATTGATGTATAGATATCTATATAACTATGAATATCTGACTTCTGCATGATGGGTCCACTATTACATGCCCTGTTACAGAATGACGTCACGTAAAAAACTGTTGATTGCACCCTTAAGGGACAAATACAAAATATTAGTGATGTTTTAGCATAGAAATGTGTTTGCGAATGGAGTAAAATAATTCTGAAAAATATTGTACGGCATGTATACATTAATTTAAAAGCATCAGTTTGGTATATTTAATGCAAATATTACAGATTTGTACATAGCAACCAGATATAAGAAAACCAGACTCTGCGAATATTGAAGTTTTTTAATTTTTTGCGACGTCATGATATTTTTATTCAATCTCTCATATATTTGGAACCAAAAGTTGCATATGAAAAGTGTAGATTTTTTCTACTTTGACCTTTACTCCTGATCAGTGTTACATAAAGTTTTATTCATTATAATATATATTTGGTACTTTTTATAGTAAAAAAGGTACACATGCCATTCCTAAGAAAAACACTATTTCAATATTTTCTCAACTCAGCTATAACTTAGTTCATATAGTACTAGGAACAAAATCTATTTAAAGTAACTTTATTCATGCCTATTTCATAGTTTTTATTCTATTTATTTAAAAGAAACCCTATTTTATGATTTATTTTCTTTGTAAAACTGATGAAAATGTGATACAGGAAATGTTTGGGATTTGCCAGTTAAACTGTTTGCCACTGGCCAATATGCCACTACCGCGCGACATAAAAAAAGAGCTGTAGTTTCACTATTTGTGGTCACAATCCTTAAAGTAAGACATCATTTTAATCGGTATAGTGTACAGATTCAGAAAAGCTGAGAATTTTTTATATATCGCATACAAGGTTTTGCTTAAGGGTGCTATAAACAGTTTCGTACTAAAAACTAGGGGTATTTCCCCAGTGAGATTTACATACTGATGGAATTCCCTGCTATTTATATACCACTAAATGAAAAAGTTGATTGTTTTTTATGTTCAATGTGAAAAACATATATTGAAGTTCAATTAAAATGCCACTTTTGTCAAGATTTAAAAAAAAAAAAATGTTTTTGTGACTTCCTACTATATGGGAGGCAACTCCATAAACAGCTGATTTTCACCTGTTGCAAAAAGCACTTTGATTTGTCAGGTAAGATAGCTCCTTTCGGAGCAGGCGAACGTAGGCTGAAACTACATTTTCTTAAATCAGCCGGATAAGCTCTTCGAAATGCATATTATAAGAAATCTCAAATATATGCACAGGTTACTGATCCGTGTGTCCAAAGGTGGTCTGTTTTTAAGGTTTTTTAGGGGGAAAATGCCTAATTTCCAGCTGATAACTTGTACCAATTTGCATGTTTAATCAAGAGATGTTGGATTTTTTTTTATTTATTCAGAAAGTTCATAGAATTATCTTTCCATTGATGTATAGATATCTATATAACTATGAATATCTGACTTCTGCATGATGGGTCCACTATTACATGCCCTGTTACAGAATGACGTCACGTAAAAAACTGTTGATTGCACCCTTAAGGGACAAATACAAAATATTAGTGATGTTTTAGCATAGAAATGTGTTTGCGAATGGAGTAAAATAATTCTGAAAAATATTGTACGGCATGTATACATTAATTTAAAAGCATCAGTTTGGTATATTTAATGCAAATATTACAGATTTGTACATAGCAACCAGATATAAGAAAACCAGACTCTGCGAATATTGAAGTTTTTTAATTTTTTGCGACGTCATGATATTTTTATTCAATCTCTCATATATTTGGAACCAAAAGTTGCATATGAAAAGTGTAGATTTTTTCTACTTTGACCTTTACTCCTGATCAGTGTTACATAAAGTTTTATTCATTATAATATATATTTGGTACTTTTTATAGTAAAAAAGGTACACATGCCATTCCTAAGAAAAACACTATTTCAATATTTTCTCAACTCAGCTATAACTTAGTTCATATAGTACTAGGAACAAAATCTATTTAAAGTAACTTTATTCATGCCTATTTCATAGTTTTTATTCTATTTATTTAAAAGAAACCCTATTTTATGATTTATTTTCTTTGTAAAACTGATGAAAATGTGATACAGGAAATGTTTGGGATTTGCCAGTTAAACTGTTTGCCACTGGCCAATATGCCACTACCGCGCGACATAAAAAAAGAGCTGTAGTTTCACTATTTGTGGTCACAATCCTTAAAGTAAGACATCATTTTAATCGGTATAGTGTACAGATTCAGAAAAGCTGAGAATTTTTTATATATCGCATACAAGGTTTTGCTTAAGGGTGCTATAAACAGTTTCGTACTAAAAACTAGGGGTATTTCCCCAGTGAGATTTACATACTGATGGAATTCCCTGCTATTTATATACCACTAAATGAAAAAGTTGATTGTTTTTTATGTTCAATGTGAAAAACATATATTGAAGTTCAATTAAAATGCCACTTTTGTCAAGATTTAAAAAAAAAAAAATGTTTTTGTGACTTCCTACTATATGGGAGGCAACTCCATAAACAGCTGATTTTCACCTGTTGCAAAAAGCACTTTGATTTGTCAGGTAAGATAGCTCCTTTCGGAGCAGGCGAACGTAGGCTGAAACTACATTTTCTTAAATCAGCCGGATAAGCTCTTCGAAATGCATATTATAAGAAATCTCAAATATATGCACAGGTTACTGATCCGTGTGTCCAAAGGTGGTCTGTTTTTAAGGTTTTTTAGGGGGAAAATGCCTAATTTCCAGCTGATAACTTGTACCAATTTGCATGTTTAATCAAGAGATGTTGGATTTTTTTTTATTTATTCAGAAAGTTCATAGAATTATCTTTCCATTGATGTATAGATATCTATATAACTATGAATATCTGACTTCTGCATGATGGGTCCACTATTACATGCCCTGTTACAGAATGACGTCACGTAAAAAACTGTTGATTGCACCCTTAAGGGACAAATACAAAATATTAGTGATGTTTTAGCATAGAAATGTGTTTGCGAATGGAGTAAAATAATTCTGAAAAATATTGTACGGCATGTATACATTAATTTAAAAGCATCAGTTTGGTATATTTAATGCAAATATTACAGATTTGTACATAGCAACCAGATATAAGAAAACCAGACTCTGCGAATATTGAAGTTTTTTAATTTTTTGCGACGTCATGATATTTTTATTCAATCTCTCATATATTTGGAACCAAAAGTTGCATATGAAAAGTGTAGATTTTTTCTACTTTGACCTTTACTCCTGATCAGTGTTACATAAAGTTTTATTCATTATAATATATATTTGGTACTTTTTATAGTAAAAAAGGTACACATGCCATTCCTAAGAAAAACACTATTTCAATATTTTCTCAACTCAGCTATAACTTAGTTCATATAGTACTAGGAACAAAATCTATTTAAAGTAACTTTATTCATGCCTATTTCATAGTTTTTATTCTATTTATTTAAAAGAAACCCTATTTTATGATTTATTTTCTTTGTAAAACTGATGAAAATGTGATACAGGAAATGTTTGGGATTTGCCAGTTAAACTGTTTGCCACTGGCCAATATGCCACTACCGCGCGACATAAAAAAAGAGCTGTAGTTTCACTATTTGTGGTCACAATCCTTAAAGTAAGACATCATTTTAATCGGTATAGTGTACAGATTCAGAAAAGCTGAGAATTTTTTATATATCGCATACAAGGTTTTGCTTAAGGGTGCTATAAACAGTTTCGTACTAAAAACTAGGGGTATTTCCCCAGTGAGATTTACATACTGATGGAATTCCCTGCTATTTATATACCACTAAATGAAAAAGTTGATTGTTTTTTATGTTCAATGTGAAAAACATATATTGAAGTTCAATTAAAATGCCACTTTTGTCAAGATTTAAAAAAAAAAAATGTTTTTGTGACTTCCTACTATATGGGAGGCAACTCCATAAACAGCTGATTTTCACCTGTTGCAAAAAGCACTTTGATTTGTCAGGTAAGATAGCTCCTTTCGGAGCAGGCGAACGTAGGCTGAAACTACATTTTCTTAAATCAGCCGGATAAGCTCTTCGAAATGCATATTATAAGAAATCTCAAATATATGCACAGGTTACTGATCCGTGTGTCCAAAGGTGGTCTGTTTTTAAGGTTTTTTAGGGGGAAAATGCCTAATTTCCAGCTGATAACTTGTACCAATTTGCATGTTTAATCAAGAGATGTTGGATTTTTTTTTATTTATTCAGAAAGTTCATAGAATTATCTTTCCATTGATGTATAGATATCTATATAACTATGAATATCTGACTTCTGCATGATGGGTCCACTATTACATGCCCTGTTACAGAATGACGTCACGTAAAAAACTGTTGATTGCACCCTTAAGGGACAAATACAAAATATTAGTGATGTTTTAGCATAGAAATGTGTTTGCGAATGGAGTAAAATAATTCTGAAAAATATTGTACGGCATGTATACATTAATTTAAAAGCATCAGTTTGGTATATTTAATGCAAATATTACAGATTTGTACATAGCAACCAGATATAAGAAAACCAGACTCTGCGAATATTGAAGTTTTTTAATTTTTTGCGACGTCATGATATTTTTATTCAATCTCTCATATATTTGGAACCAAAAGTTGCATATGAAAAGTGTAGATTTTTTCTACTTTGACCTTTACTCCTGATCAGTGTTACATAAAGTTTTATTCATTATAATATATATTTGGTACTTTTTATAGTAAAAAAGGTACACATGCCATTCCTAAGAAAAACACTATTTCAATATTTTCTCAACTCAGCTATAACTTAGTTCATATAGTACTAGGAACAAAATCTATTTAAAGTAACTTTATTCATGCCTATTTCATAGTTTTTATTCTATTTATTTAAAAGAAACCCTATTTTATGATTTATTTTCTTTGTAAAACTGATGAAAATGTGATACAGGAAATGTTTGGGATTTGCCAGTTAAACTGTTTGCCACTGGCCAATATGCCACTACCGCGCGACATAAAAAAAGAGCTGTAGTTTCACTATTTGTGGTCACAATCCTTAAAGTAAGACATCATTTTAATCGGTATAGTGTACAGATTCAGAAAAGCTGAGAATTTTTTATATATCGCATACAAGGTTTTGCTTAAGGGACAAATACAAAATATTAGTGATGTTTTAGCATAGAAATGTGTTTGCGAATGGAGTAAAATAATTCTGAAAAATATTGTACGGCATGTATACATTAATTTAAAAGCATCAGTTTGGTATATTTAATGCAAATATTACAGATTTGTACATAGCAACCAGATATAAGAAAACCAGACTCTGCGAATATTGAAGTTTTTTAATTTTTTGCGACGTCATGATATTTTTATTCAATCTCTCATATATTTGGAACCAAAAGTTGCATATGAAAAGTGTAGATTTTTTCTACTTTGACCTTTACTCCTGATCAGTGTTACATAAAGTTTTATTCATTATAATATATATTTGGTACTTTTTATAGTAAAAAAGGTACACATGCCATTCCTAAGAAAAACACTATTTCAATATTTTCTCAACTCAGCTATAACTTAGTTCATATAGTACTAGGAACAAAATCTATTTAAAGTAACTTTATTCATGCCTATTTCATAGTTTTTATTCTATTTATTTAAAAGAAACCCTATTTTATGATTTATTTTCTTTGTAAAACTGATGAAAATGTGATACAGGAAATGTTTGGGATTTGCCAGTTAAACTGTTTGCCACTGGCCAATATGCCACTACCGCGCGACATAAAAAAAGAGCTGTAGTTTCACTATTTGTGGTCACAATCCTTAAAGTAAGACATCATTTTAATCGGTATAGTGTACAGATTCAGAAAAGCTGAGAATTTTTTATATATCGCATACAAGGTTTTGCTTAAGGGTGCTATAAACAGTTTCGTACTAAAAACTAGGGGTATTTCCCCAGTGAGATTTACATACTGATGGAATTCCCTGCTATTTATATACCACTAAATGAAAAAGTTGATTGTTTTTTATGTTCAATGTGAAAAACATATATTGAAGTTCAATTAAAATGCCACTTTTGTCAAGATTTAAAAAAAAAAAAATGTTTTTGTGACTTCCTACTATATGGGAGGCAACTCCATAAACAGCTGATTTTCACCTGTTGCAAAAAGCACTTTGATTTGTCAGGTAA
>NW_027266973.1:0-25687 GCF_963676685.1 Mytilus edulis
AGTTGTGAACAAACATCTAACTTAAAGTTTTAATTATTTCAATACAACACCTGTGATTACACTAAGTTGGACGTCACTTATAATACTTACAAAGCAATTTTAAAATCGAATCATATTTTTTTTGTGATAAGTATTATAATGACAAAAATGACATCTTTTACTCATATTTAAGTTATCACCACATTTTACCCGAAATAATGTGTACGATAAAATAAACCTAGAAAAGGGGTCCAGTTCGATTGTTTAGTTTTTAACTATTTTATTTCTTTATAAATGAACGCATTTTCGGCATTAAATAAATTTTGATGTCTGTTAGGAATCGAATTCATCCAAATCATATTAATAAATAACCATTGTAAAATAATCTTATTTATATTTGTAAGGCATGCATTTTTCTATCGGCAAATGCTTAAAATTGTATCTGAGTGTATTTAGATTTTATGTTACCACAGACAGAAAACATGAATCAGGTTAAACGTAAAAAAGGTAAACTCGAATAGTACAGCCCAACCAGAAAGTCTCAACATTGTGACAGAAAGACTCAACCAATACCTTTATATTCTCAACCATTTATATATTTTTTATTTTTCTGCTCAGTGTAGGCTTGACAAAAAAATATTTGGGCAATTACAGACGTGGTTATCGTAAAGCCTAAAAAAACACAAATAATTGACATATTTTCTTGCTAGTCATTATAATATCATAGCAGTTCTATCGGATTTAAAGAATGTAAACATTATTATCCGTAGGAGAAAAGTGATTGTGACTTCAATTTCAAATATTTTAAACCAAGAAGAGACATATAAGTTACAATTATGATTTATCTATGGCATGACATTCTCCGATTTTACGAAAAAAGTGATTGATTTTCAGTAAATCGACGAAAATTCGACCTACCCTGTGTTTATTTTCAATATTTTGAACCAGAAAAGCTCAACAGGAAGTGCCAGAATACTTTTTTCCGTCTCAACCATTTGGTTGAGATTAGATGGTTTACCAGGCGTGTATTAAGGATGTACTTGGGTGATGTTTTGAAAAAAGTGTCAAATGATCTGACTCCTTGGTGTGGTTTAGTCACGTTTCTCCAACATTTGATGATTAGACTAAAACAACATTAGGGATTAGGGGGTCCTCATAAGGACTGGCATCGTGATAATTACCTGTAATTCACCTATATCAGGTCTTAACTAAATATTGTAAAAAGGGATATTGTTAAAAAAAATTATATCAAAACATTAACAAACCAAAAATTTTTGGTCGAGTATAGATCAGTATATCCCGAAACTGTTACATAATTATTTTCATCCGTATTTGATATACTAAATAAAAAGTTTATTGAACAAAAAAATATCTTATATAGACAATGGAAATATTAATCAAACTGAAAATTTCATAAAAAAATATCAAGAAATAATCTCGAAATTATTTTTTTAAAGATTTTTTTTAATTTAAAAGTAACATGAAAAATCGAAATGTTCACTGGCTGTATCTCCATTTTGTAATTATTTTGTAACCGGCCGTACGGTAACAGATACTGGATGTGTAGTGATTGATTAATTTAGTCTTAAATTATTTGTTGCCTATTATGTTTTGTACAGTTCTTTTATTGTTCTATTGCACCAATGTCTCAAGATAAGGGGGAGTGTTGGAGCCAGTAATTCAGTGGTTGTCGTTACTGTGTAATATATTCGTTTTTCGTTCATTATATTTTACATAAATTAGGCCGTTAGTTTTCTCGTTTGAGTTGTTAAACATTTGTCTTAAGCTTCTCGTGTCCTTTTATAGCTGACTATGTGGTATGACTTTGCTCAGCGTTGTTAGCGCCGTACGGTGACCTATATTTGTTTTAATATCTGTGTCATTTGGTCTCTTGTGAATAGTTTTCTCATTGGCAATCATACCACATCTTCATTTTTTATGTATAATTGTTAACTTCAATGTCATTTGGTCTCTTGTAGAGAGTTGTCTTATTGTCTATCATACCATGCACATCTTTATTGATATAAAAGAAAAAATACATCATTGCGTTAGATAATATCGACTTTTACATTTTGGAGACTATTAAAAAACATGTATATCTTTAAAACAATATTTACCCCTTCAACAATATTTACCCCTTCAACAATATTTTGATTAAGAACAGGTGAATTACAGGTGGATATCAAGATCCAGTCCTTAAGAGGACCCCATAATCCCTAATGTTATTTTTGTCTAATTACCAAATGTTGGAGAATCGTGACCACACCCTTGGTGTGTTTCCATAAGTTACAAGGTTAACATAAGACTTTTAAATAGCTCATAAAAGGTCATTGACAAAATTTAAGCAGATTCTTGATTTTCTTTCTTTTGATTTGAGACCCAAATAATACCAATGCAAATATAAGATAAAAGTCTGAGTCAGCCTTTTCCCTCCATATTTTATAAAACAAATATCTCGAAAAGGAGCTCCATGACCTTTCAATATTTTTAGCTTATTTTGATCCTGAACTAATACTCTTCCAGCTTAAAGTATCAGTTTTGAATTCTTGATTTTTTAAATTTTACCTTAGATCACCTAAGTACATCCTAAGTTTTAAGTCATGTGACTGAATGATAATTATAACTCTACAAAATATATTTGTAAAGTCATTCCAAAAACAAAAATAATGTATTCAAAACATGTCAGTTCTGTGTAAATATCATTTCCTTTTCAAGCTTGACAGAAAACTCTTGTTGCTTTAATGGGATCAGTAGAAACCAGGTTTGACTCTATGATTACTATATCATTCAAATGTCTTTGTTTCTTTGTTACTTTCATGATATTTTGTATTTGAATCATCTGTATAATTTACATGTGTTTCAGTAAACTCCCACCAGCAAATGATAAAAAGAAATTATATATTGCAATTGGTAAATTCTTGTGTATCTTGCAGTTTGTTTACATACATTTGTCCAAATAGCAAAGTGAATGAGGCTTCACGAATGTTAATTTTTTTGTGTTATTTGAGCAAAATTCAAATAATCCATTTATAAAATATGATATAAATAAATAAACACATGGAAGTTGTTTATTTAAGGTATTTCCACACTTGCCATTTGTTTAGTGAAGACTTGTCCCCTGTTGAGAGGATGGAATGGGACAAGAAATGTCAAATTGCTCAACAAAACAAGAAAGAGGTACAGATTCAGTCAAAATTTATCAAAATGTAATATTTTCATTATGAGCAGGTATTTTCATATAGTTTGTATGGATGTATAGACGAAAGTTATGAAATATCTATTTTTCTGTACCCAAACATTTCTTGAAAAACCATTATGAGTTTCATTGGAGGCAGACAGTTTGAAAAGTCAATTATATATTTTGAGGTTTGAAAGTTAGAATGGTTTTCAAATATGCATTCTCTTTGTATATTTCATTTAACTTACATGCAGTTACAGATCAAAGGGACACTTTAAATAAGTGAAAAAGTAATAATGGCCAAAAATGAATTTCTTCTTTAATAATGCAAATTTTTGAGATCTCTACTTAAAACACAAAATTTTGAGATGTCTTCATAATTATAAATGTGAAAATTGTTGATAGATAATTTCTTATATCGATAGATAATCTTATTTCATTTGCAAATCTTTAAATACTTGAATTTGATTGGTCAATTCAAATTTTTCTCTTGTTTACACTTCGATAAACCATGTTTCCGCAACTACTTTCGTAATCTATTCATGCACGATTCTTGCAGGAATACTTGGATTTTCAGCAAATGCGATTATAAAACAATTGCATAACAGTTGTTTCTATTATAATGCATATATAACCAAAAAAAAAACAAAAAATATTAAACAAATGCACTAAAGCTTCGAAAATGTATAAAAATAAAATTTAAATAAAATTCTGCCGAATTTACGTCTTGGCATAACACGACGTCATACGGGTGAAAATTTTCAAGGGAAAGATTATTTCGTTACGTGTACGCTTCAAATTTGGATAATATATAATTAAAATGAAGTTTTTGAGGTAGGTGCTATATTTCATTTTAGATTCTGATTGCATTTATCGGACATTTATGGTTTTTAGAAAGTTAAGATGGCGGCGTACTCCTTAGTTACAACATGCCATTGTGCTTTTGATGGCAAACATAGCAGCCATCAAACATATAATGTAAATTAATTATCGTGTATGTTTGGCTTAAGAATTATAAGGATTAAACACATTTTTTCTAGAGGTTATTGATGTGTAAACCGGGTCTCTTACTCACAAACTTAACATAAAAGTCCTTCGGACTTTTATTCAGTTTGTGAGTTAATCACCCTGGTTTACACATCAATAACCTCTAGAAAAAATGTGTTTAATCCTATAATAATAAATGAATTTTGTCTAACATTTAGATGTAATTTTATGTTTATTTCAGATCATCTGAAATCCAGAGTAAAAGTAAACACATTGAAATTTGTTTTGTATTTATATGTACAACAGATACATAAAGTGTCCTTGAAAGCTTCGCTTGTGGCTGGAGATGAGTATCCTTTGAAAAACAATTTATTGTCTGGTTTTTATTGTGTGTTTGCTGAAAATTTGAAGTGGCAAAATGATAAACTTGAATAGTATTAACAAACTCCCTACTGATCCTTAATATCAAGTTGAAAAAGAATAAAATCTAGATGTGACATAAACAGTAAATATATCAATCAAAGAAACAGAAACCAAAGAAACAGTTACACCAAAGAAAATAATCCAATTTAATATGGAATACATTTTTTGTACACTTATTCAGATCATAACTATACAATTAGTAGAAATAATGAGAGAGGAAGAAGTTATATCACATCATGATCTTTTGAAGTTTTCATCATTGTCTATCTAATTTATAGGCTGTGTGCACTCATTTCATCTCTGTTTTAACAATCAAAAGTTGATTGGTGAAGTAAATTCTGATATGCTCTTGAAAAATGATAGTCCTAACATGGAAAAATGTTTCATCTAAATCTAACTTGTTTAGAACTATGTATCTTCCACCTAATTGGTTATTGTAGTAATTCATGGATAAGCCGTAGCAAGAAATACAATAAATGAAAATATATAATTTAAACATTAATTTTTATCATAGTTATAAATTAAATCTCTTGTCTTGTGGATAGTTGTCTGATTGTCATTCATTCAACATCTTCATGATTATATATAGAAAATAAACAAAGGCATTTGAAATAAATGACATGTTGAAATATTATTTTACCTTGTACATTTTTACTCTTTACAAAACAGTCATATTTTATGACAAGATATTCACATTTGAATTCTCAAGTTTCCTGTAATAACAATTTCAAGTTTCCTGACAACTTTAGTTTTTGATTTTAAATACTAAAGAAAGGAAGTGTGGGGAAAACATATCTGTGACAGCAACTTAGCGATACACAAAAGTACTATGAATAACTGTTTTGTCTATATGAAATGAAATTACAGCAGATCTCTTTACAACCTTAACACTGAATTAGATGGCCTACAACAAGAAGTAGTTCTCCAGATCTGGATGGTACAGGGAGATCAACGCCTAGAGGAAATAAAGTGAGTCTTTGTCATGTTATTTTTCAAAGTGAATAAAGCTGTTACAATGTATTATATTTACATTTTTTTTATTCTGTAAAAGTTAACTTTCATTTATTCAGGTATCATACTATTTTAGTATTCTGCAGAAATATTTTTGGGAAATTTACTTTGGCACCAAACCATTTGTATTTTAAATAAAGGCAGCAGTAGTATACCTTTGGTTAAATAGTCATAAATCGATCGAGAAAAATAATAAGGGATAAAAACTAAAACCGAGGAACACACATCTTCAACCCTATGTGTGACTATGGTACAAAAAATATATTTCAGTGTGGACTGTACATAAAAGTTTTCCCCAAAAGAAAGTTATCTTTAATTTGATATTGCAAGGGCAGTAACTGCAGAAGAAAATATAAAATGAATATATTTAGTGGAGGTATTCATGGATAAGTCATGTTGGATGCAAACATAGGCTGGTATAAACACATGTTCTGTTTCAGCATCAGATATATAGAGTTAAAAAAAAAAAAAAAAAATAAAGATCACCATTTGAAGAGCAAATAAAACATTTAAGGAATGACTGTAATATTTTTTCTGTCTTTGAAGAAATAACATAAAAATTTGGTGCACACCGAATAACGCATGTAGCGGGTTATTTAACAGTGTGCACCACATTTTTTATGTTATTTCAATAGACAGAAAAAATATTACAGTCATTTCTTATAATTTAATTCTAAATTCCATTTTAAACCGTAGAAAACCATGAAAAAACGTTGATGACGTCACGGTCACATGACTTAATTATGTCTGGGCTGATAACAAAATAACGTCAGACAATCAGAAGACGTGTTACATCCAAAATTAAATTAAATTGTAATAGATCATAATCAGGGCAATTTATCTTGTTATTTAGCATGCAATGAATATAAAAGAACAAATGATATAGAAATAGAACATAACCTCATGATAATGGTGTAATTATTTATTTTGGTCAAAAATATAGGGGGGGACTACTAAGGGGATTATCAATCAAATGCAAAGAACAAGAGAAGATAGTTTAGTCAGAATGAAAACAATATGAACAGTACACAAACTGTACTGTCCATTCGAGATATTTTAAGATTGACCAACCATCAGAAAGATGTAAAATGTTCCTGTAGGTTGCAACCATAATAAAATTATACATATATTATTTTTCTATCTAATTTACAGTGAATGTATGTTGATTTCAATTTTGATAACACCTGGTTATTTTTTTTTTAATGAATTGTATCTGTGAATAAATTATTTTAGAGAAATCAATCACTGAGAAAAGAACTTTTTTATGTTTTATTTATTTTTTGTATTTTCAGACTTTAGATGACCACAGTCATTTGGTATATATACAGAGCAATATGCATGAAATACTTGAACTTCTTGTAGATCCAGGTTAGTTTAGTATGAAAAAAGTATCCTGTTGAATACCTATATAAAGAGGGGCTGTGATTGGTCATCTGTCTAAATTTATTGACCAACATCTGCCTTACACTTCAAACTAGCACCACTATGGTATATGCATGGATTTTGCTGTAAAATCACATGAATGTATAAAACTTCCTAATATTACTGCATAAATTCAACATATATATATTTTTGTTTGAAAAGTCATTATTATGTTATTGCCAGGATCATAATGCTCTATTTATTTATATTTTTAAAACTAAATATTTTAAATCTTTCATAAATGATCAATGGGTCTAAGTAGCTTGTATACAGTAATCTCTAGCCTGGCATCTTTAGTTGAAGGTGCATTTGTCTCCAACCTGAAGACAATTATTCATTGCTGATTGATTTTATTTCATTTTATCATATACTTAGCATTGATATGATAGCTTTTGCATATGTGTAATGAGCAGAAGTACACAAGCCATAATTTCCAACCCGGGCTGATAACCCATATCAGGGGCATCTTGGGCACAAAACCCATAATAGTGCCTCTTGTGCAAATTACTTCTGGTATTTCCGGTATCGGTTGTTTACTTTTCCATTGTGACATCAAATATTTTTTATGATGACGTCAAAATTTACGGGAACTTTTATGGGGGTTTTGTACTTGATATAAACAAATGCCATTGACAATTATGAATCCTTCTATAGTACAACAAATATGGAATAATAATAATAATAAAACTCTTCCAAATTTTCAATGTTTCAAAATGCGTCTATGGGAAATAGTAACATAAATAAATATGGAGGTAGTAATGTTATTGTTGGGCAGTTATGGTGTATTTGTTAGATTCATAATTTAACTGTTTTATAAAGTTTTGACTGTTTTAGTAATTTTATTTGTTAATTTGCCATACATAAAACAATTGTCTGAAGTATATGATAAAGAGATTAATACTTGGCCTTTTCAATATCGGCCCGGGTATCATCCCTCGACCTATATCAGCACCTCGACTACGTCTTGGGGTGATACCCGGGCCGATATGGAAAAGGCCATGCATTAATCTCTATATAAAGTAACGTGATATGATATAAATTCAATTTTTTTCAGAGTCTTATAACAGAAACAATCCATCAGAGTCCCTGGTTTCTATACAGGCATTGTCAGCAATAAGTTTTCTCATAGCTGGTTCCATAGATAAATGCAAGTAAGTGGTTCATTTTCTTGAAAAAGCTTTTAATCATTTGATCCCAATCAACTGCAAAAGCATACTTTATTACATGATAGGACAGTGTTTTTAAAATAATTCATTAATAATAAGATAAGAGTAATGACTCAAAACATTGAACTGTACAGCACCACACAGTAATCACCAACATCTAACTCTCCAGAAAGATATGTACAAAGAAAGAAATAACACATGGTCTACATAGCCTGATTTGGTAGAGGCACACATACGAAGTGAGAGTTAAAACATTTGTATGTATGCACAAACACCACCACCTTTTGCCTATCAAAACTATATACAGTCGAACCTTATTGTGTCGAACTCGGTTGTAACGAAAAAAATGATGAGTAGAAGTAATTTCTCGGTCCCGGTAAAATTCCTGTTTGATCAATGCATAATTACCTCTGATGAGTCAAACTCGGATGATTCGAATACTTGGTTAAGTCAATAAATTTAATAGTCCTGCCTAAGTAAAATTAATGTAAATTGACCCTGATGTCTCGAACTTTGAAAGTAAGAATTTTTCGAAAGATGCAGACCTAATGATAAAAATTTAAGTCGGATGTATTTTTTATGTCAACTAATCATTTTCAAAAGAGATTAAAGCTGAGTAAACATACTTGTTTGTATATTAGTTAAAATGACATGTTTATGGTGACCACTAATTAACACCTTTGCTGATTGTTCAAGTGGAATGTTAGTGTGTTCAACATTTTTCACCTGAAAATTTATGAGGACACACTCGACCTCGGATGAGTCGAATACTTTGGTCCAGTCCCTTCGACTTCGACACAACGAGGTTCAACTGTATTGTAAAAATACACCCAATAATGAACCTCCACAATGGTCCCACAAACAGAATGACAATTTGTAGAAGGAAATAAAAAAAACAGGCATAAATTTAAAAAGTAGGGTAAAAATATGCTTGCTACTACAATAAGTTTATTTCGTAGTGCATTTCTTTTAGACCATAAATTCAAATTAAAAAAATCTTTCTCAAAAAGATTTTTACAGTGTATTGTACTACCAGTGAGACAAATAATATCAAAATTATAGAAACTTCTACCAGCTCTAACTCAAAATATTGACACTTCTGTGTTAAGGGGGTGTAAAATTCAGTTTGACAGCTTCAGACGTGATAAAATTTGACCTTTTTCAACTGGACCAAATCACTACTTAACATAAAGATGCAGCACCCAAATTTTTTTAACATGTAACTACATCCCCCTACTTAATATTTCATTCATTTAATATCAAGAAATAAATTGGGAAAGTGTATTAAATAAAACATGCAAGTTATACACTGTTTACACTAGGGACTATATTCGTAGACAACGAAACCAAAGGACGATAACTGAGTCCTTGGACCAGTTGGATGATGCAGTTAGTTAAATACTGCCCTTTTGGAAATTGAAAGATTATGAAATGTTTTCAGATTTGTTAGGACAGGCTGTGTTTGTTTTTAAATTTGCATGAGGGAATGTTTGCAAATTGCCTCATCCCTTCCCACTAACCTTTTATAAAGGCCATCAAATATTTTGATTGAGGTGGATGGAAGTGTAAAATATGATACCTGTAAAATTTTCTAATGTGTTTAGTTTTATAATGTGTTTTTTTTTTTCTATAGATCCCTTTTACCTATTCAAGATATAGCAGTATTACAAACAGTGCAGCATAGAACAGGTTACTCAAAGGTAAATTAAAGGGGTAACATAAAGGGGAAAACACAAGCAAAATTACAATACATAATATTTATCATATGTTAAAATCAACATATGCCTATACATTATACATAAGAAAGGCCTAAGGATTTTATGCATAAAGCAAATTAAATTGTCAAATTCTAAAATGATATAATTGTTTGTTATGTATTGGTAAAGTATATATTGAGGACATGCAGTCTAAAATTTCTATTTATATATAAAGAAGTATGAAACTGAAATGACTACATAAATTTTCACAGAAATATAATTTAAATCAATTATTTTATAGGGATTTTATTTTGCTGTCTCATTGACATATACCCACATCACATTTTCATCATTGTGAAAAGCAATATTTATTTTGAAACTTTAAGTTTTTAGACAAGACTTCTATTTTAAAAGTAAGTATATCTATACAGAAATCCTAACATAATAATAAAAAAAATATGTTTTGAATTGAATAGGCCTCACTCAATTGTTTCACCATAGGTAAATGTTTTCTTTACATTTCAGTTAACAAAAAGTTTTACTCTAAGACCTTTACAGCTATGGATAAAGGATTGTTTGGTTCAAAATATGTTTGGTATATCAGCCTGCATAGCAAGTGGTCGTAGATTGTCTTGGGCAGGAGCAGGTTTGTGAATTACAATTTTAATGAAGACGAGTACAAAAAAACTACTTCAGCCATAATCTTATCATAGGACTCTTCAAAATTGGTTACATTGAATTCAGTATTACTCGTTGGCCACTAATTTTCGTAGATTTCCTTGGTAGATGTTCATCAAGTTAAAATATATCTAAGGAAATGTATGCTGACTTTGCCTAAACCATAAAATAAATATTTACAAAAAAAAAGTTTTTCTCAATCCAGGAAAAATTGGTACCTACGAAAAATAAATGAATCCACAGTAATCATAATAATAATCCAAGCTATATGTAATTGGCGATCACCTTGAATTATTTTTACACATAAATATAAGTAACATTTTTATGGTAAAGGGGAGATAATCAAATTGAAATTGTGTTCCATCCATTACAAATGTATTATGAATTTGATACTCAGTATAGATTATAAAAGGTATATTGAATGACTGGGTGGTGCTAATAACAGACTTATCAGAATCATGATATATCAATGTAAAACACTCAAATATATGGATCATGATATCAGACACTTTTACAACAAACAGATAACAGATCAAATTTTTAATACATTAACATTTGTTTTTAGTTTCTAGTTAGAAGTTAATTAAGAAATAATTCTATCCTGCCATGCTCTATGCTCATTTTAACATGGGTAGGCATTATATTTGTTAATATCTTAATACCGAGCGTAAGCGAGGTATTAAATGTTTACAAATATAATGCCTACCCATGTTAAAATGAGCATAGAGCATGGCAGGATAGAATTATTTCGATTCTAATAGGAATATTTGAACTTTTTCACTTCGATGCTGACCTATAGTAGACGCTCGGAATGTCGCCATTTTGATTTCATGAACCAAAAACGTTATAGAAAATCAACAGTTTATCAATAAAAAAAGAACAGAAACATTTAAACTTACTTTTAGAATGTTTTTATTTAATTTCCTAGCGAGCAACACCAACAAAAATGTCCATTTTGATCCCTGGCGTTGTTCAAAATTCATCTGACGTTGCAATTTCAATTGTGACGTCAATCACGTGCAGCCCATGTTCTATTTGAATTAGAACATGGCTTTGTACCCAAAGCTCAAGAAGAACGTCATATTAGAATGCTAAATTTAAAATTATTTTGTTAAAATTCAACTGTTTGTTTCTTTTTAAAGACCCTACCCCAGTTTATATTTAGAAATAAAACCTTCACCTTAAATAAAAACTAGTTAATAGATGCAGATAACCCTGTCTATTAGTCCCCAGTACCCAAATAATCCTACACAAATTCCAACCAATAAAAGTGAATTTAACAGTTAGTACATAAAAAAATAAAATAATACAGATTTGAAAAGGGTTAATACATAAATGGTCAACATAAAGTACCAAAAATATTGGACAGTTAAATAGATTACACTAAATCCCAACACCCAAATTCCCCCAAAAAAACAAAGGTATAGATGAAAGCAAAGAATACATTGTTTCAAAGATCAATACTACAGAAATAAAAATTCTTTTAGGAGAGGAAAAGGATGTTAAATCAGAAACAAAGAAGAGAGGGAAAATAGCCACAAATGCTCATGTTGTGCCAAAAGAACACATTAAAGGGTAAGAATCAAACAGTTTCAGAAATAATTGATTTGGTTTTTGAGAGGATGACATTTTATCTTAACCATGCATAAAAAATGTAAGTATAATGTCTTACATTTATACTTAAAAAGAATAACGTCTTACATTTTACGATAGATTCAAAGACAATTATTTGTAAAATATTTACAGAACCTTCTTTCTGTCTATACAGACATTGCTTGTAAAGCATTTAAATCTTTTATACTGCAGCTTACAAAAAAATTCTAATTAAGTGCTGATTATGTTATCCAAAGCTTGAAAAGCTATCTTATCTTTCAAATAATTCATATATGTTTAAAAAAAAAAAAGTATCATAGTTTGAATATTCACTTTAGATATAGATAGATTTTTAATCCTTTTATTAAAAAAAAAATCTGTTGAATCTTTAAATCTTTTTAAGAATTATTTCATAAAGTTAACTTTTCATTTATTCAAAATTAGGAAAATGATTTCTTTATGATTAAAAGATCTTTTTTTAAGATATATTTTTGATTTTTTTTTGTAGAAACAAGATCATAATAATGAGTCAGGTCAGCAAACAGACGATAGGACGAGTAAGTGTGGAAAGTTACATCTGTACTATATAGGTTTTCAAACACAAGACAAGGTCTTTGGGCCAAATTGACCATGAATCATTTGCAATTTAAAAAAATATCAATGTGCAGAATTATGTTCTTTGTTAAAACTCCACTTTTTCCCCTTAGAATAGTTCCTTTTCATAGGTTATAGAACTATATGATGAGAAATCATTTGAAAAATGACAGAATTACTAAAAGAGTTGATTGCCTTGACTCAAGCTTGATTGTAATAAAAAGCACAAGCTTTGAGATCTAAACATGGAGTTTACTTTGTGATTATATTATTTATTTTAGGTGATGCTCATGATCAGGCCCTGTCTAAATTTTGCCAAAATTTTCCTTGTAATATTTTATTCCCCATTCACACATTGGAAAACTGGAATTACATTGTTAGTCCTTTTATAACATATTATAAAATTGAGAAAGGAAATGTGGAATGTGTCAAAGCGACAACAACCCGACCATAGAGCAGACAACAGCCGAAAGGCACCAATGGGTCTTTATTGTAGCACGAAATTCCCAATATACTTATGTTTTAAGGAATTGTTTGATATTTGGGAAAAATAAAATAATATGGTTCCTGAAATCCACATCATTTAGATTCTAATGGATAGTTGGCTTATCGATGATCATACTATAGGGTTATTGCATGAATATTGGGGAATATTGTCCTGAGTAGAATTTTATATTGCACGAGCTTGCGAGTGCAATATATGTTCTACGAGGGACAATATTCCCTAATATTCATGCAATAACCCTTTTATTGTATAGCAATATAATATTTAAAAGTAAAAATTGGTTTAAACTAAGATTTTGTCGTTAATGACATCATGAATTTTGAAGATTTCAGGGGCGGATCCAGCCATTTTAAAAAGGGGGGGTTCCTAACCCAGGACAAAGGGGGGGTTCCAATTACATGTCCCCATTCAAATGCATTGATCGTCCAAAAAAAGGGGGGGTTCCAACCCCCGGAACCCCCCCCCCCCCCCCCCCCCCCTCTGGATCCGTGCCTGGATTTATTGCACTAGTGCAATATTAGAATTTATTGCACGCTAACTTTTGGTTACTTTCTGTGGGAAATATTATATTGCTATACAATAAAACATCTTATTCTATATGAGGTATACTTCTTATTAAATTAATGTTAGTCATTGTCTTAATTTTTTTGACACAAGGAAAATGAAACCTAAAAAATTGAAGCTATATTTTAAGAGATAAAATATTTACTTTTTAATTGGAAACTATGGAATTTTATAATCTAATCAATTATAATTTTTGACACTACAAGAAACAGAGTTTTTGATTCATATTTGCTTCTGTTCGATGATCTTTTTACATTTATATATATTTTTACACTTTTTTTTCTAAATTGCTTACAAACAAATGTTTTTTTGTAAAAATTCAGTGGATATCCGAAACTAATAATTGTTCATTTCACTACTTCAGAGTTCCAATACATTAGAGAATAGCAGTGTGAAGATACACAGATGTCATTATTCTTACCTATATTTACTGTCCCCTCTGAGGTAAGGTAACTAAATAGAATTACAATAATTAGAGAATAAGTCAGTAGTATTTGTTAGCTGTTGTATTAGAATTGGCAGATTTCATTTCCTTGAAATTATTTTTCCCTGCACCTTCAGTCATGCTTCACCGATTAAAAGTATTGCCATTTTAATTTTTGCGTTACACTGTTGGAATTACAGGCAGGCTTGACATAATTCTCTGTCGACAGTTTATTGAAACTTTGCTGAATGTAAGTTCTGTATTTATTAGAAGATGATGATGATGATCGACACATACAGTTATCAAACAATATCATATATTAGTTTTATGTTTTGGATGTTTCATTGATAAGCCTTACCTTAAGTAATGATCATTAAAAAACATTGCATAAAAGACACACATTTTATCTACAAAAAGAATTATTAGTGACTCAAATAAAAACAAGAATGTGTCCCTAGTACACGGATGCACCATCCCCACTATCATTTTCTATGTTCAGTGGACCGTGAAAATGGGGTAAAAACTCTAATTTGGCATTGAAATTAGAACGATCATATCAAAGGGAACATATGTACTAAGTTTCAAGTTGATTGGACTTCAACTTCATCAAATAATACCTCAATCAAAATCTTTAACCTGAATCGGGACAGGCAAATGAACTGACAGAAGAACGAACGAACAGATGAACGGACATACAGAACAGAAAACATAATTCCCATAAATGGGGCATAATAAATTGGGTATAAAAATAAAAAGGACAAATAAAGTACAAATTTGAAGAGACTCTTAACAACGCAAATAGAAAATAACATAGTATTTGTTAAATGAAAAAGTCTGGGAATTATATTACTTTACTATTTCCTGAGTCTTAGTAACTTTTGGTTAATACATATGCTGAGCAAGGATTATGGAATGAAATAGCACTAATATTATATTCTTTTTTTTATTGAAAAAAAAAATCATACTATAGTAACATAATTTATTGTTTTCAGATCAGTAACAATTGAAAAATGTAGAAGTACAACTATAGTTCTTGGACCTGTAGAAACCACAATATATCTAAGTCATTGTGAGAAGGTTACACTGATAGCACCCTGTAGAAACATTATGATCAGGTACAGTAATTTTAGGGTGTTTTTTTTTTAGAAAAGCAAGAAAAATTTGGATTTTATGTGTAAATTTTTGGTAATGGCTATTTGATATATATATAGAAATACAATAGAGAAGGAGGAGATGAATATTACAGACTATTACTAATAGGACAACATTTGAAATACTAAGGGGGTGCAAGGGGATGTTTTGTGGATTGGATATATATTTTCATTACTTGCAAAGCATCACAGGTATGCTCCACAAAAAAAATGTATATTTCACTTTTGTACACTTTTGTATCCTGCAGTTTGTACTGTACAATATTCGGTTTCATCCTGTCTTGTCTTGTTAACGTATATTTGTTCCACCTAACAGAAGTTCCAGTGGAAACTTTGTTATAAACAATGTCATAATACCTGTACCTGATGGAACAAATATTCTATACTATTTATTCCGTTAGGAACATCTACTGTAATATTTATTCCTGTGGAAATAATATTCCAGAATATTTGTTCCATTTGGAAATTATATTATGAAGGAACTTCTGTTCCGTGACAGTCTTACCAGGTGAGGTTATTTATTTTCAACATCCTCCTGTATAATATTTGATCTATTTTATTTTCCAGCGGCAGTACTCTGTGTAATTTATACACACTGACACCAAACAGACCAGTAATACTTGGCGGGAATGACACATTACTTCTAGCTCCATATCACACATTCTATCCTAGCATTGAGGATCATATGAACAAAGTTGGAATAGGAAATTCTAAAAATCTCTGGGATCAGCCGTTATGTGTTGGTAGGTATTGGAATAATCTTTATTATACAAGCTGTGTTTGATAGAAATGGACCTTATTCTTAGACAATATACGTATAGTGTCTTGAAATATGAAATTTATTTGTATGAGGCTTAGAAACGGGAAAATGCGAGGTTCTACCGAGCATTTTCCCGTTTCGTGCCGAATACAAATAAATTTCATATTTCAAGACACTATACGTATATTGTTTTTATACTGAAATCGATAAAAAAAACAAAAAAAAATAATAAAAATATGAAACAAATATTATTAAAAAAAAGTGTTAGGAATTTCCCCCTTGGGGTACCATTTTGGGGTATTTCCCTATGAGCGTAGTCTAGGCGGTAAGCATTGACAATTTAAGGAATTAGAAAGGGAAAATGAATTTGATTAATAACATTTGATAAACATGGTATATAAATTACCAATTTGAAGACATAACAGGTTTAAATACATAAAAGTTTGACCATTGTTACTACACGTTGTCATGGTTGTGACGTGACGTTGTAAGTAGGCGGGGCTTATAGGTGAGTTGAGATCATTGACGTATAAAGCTAACGTTTATACGTATAGCTTTATCTGTATAGTAAAATAGCTGATTGCAGTATAAAAATGATTATCAAAACATCTGTAAAACTATTTCCTGTTTGAAAATCATTTCACAAAGAATGTATCTGTTTAAAAATTCAGTTGTTTTAAGAACCTAACTAAACAGACAGAGTTTCATCTTTTATTTCATATTTGACTGTTCCAAAATCAATCAAAGTCTTATTTATGTACATGTATTTGTGAACTTGCATAAGGTCAATTTCTATCCAACACAGCTCATTATATATTGATCAAACTATTTTACAACTGAATTTGAACAAGTAATACAGTTTGTTTCTCAGAAATCCTGTGTTTAGTAAATTTTAATTCAGTGAAAACAGAGTTTTCAATTATTTTTATGCCCCACCTACGATAGTAGAGGGGCATTATGTTTTCTGGTCTGTGCCTCCGTTCGTCCGTCAGGTTAAAGTTTTTGGTCGAGGTAGTTTTTGATGAAGCTGAAGTCCAATCAACTTGAAACTTAATACACATGTTCCCCATGATATGATCTTTCTAATTTTAATGCCAAATTGTAGTTTTGACCCCAATTTCATGGTCCACTGAACATAGAAAATGATAGTGGGAGTGGGGCATCCGTGTACTATGGACACATTCTTGTTTACTATAACATCATGTTTAGAATGAAATTCAAAACAGTGTGGCTGTGGCCATTGATTGACACATTAAATTCATCCATTGACTGGGACAATTTAGGTGAACGTTTGTATGTAACGACCACTGATCACTATGTACTTTTTAAATACACTTAAACTATGGGGTCACCAAAGGTTCTCAACACCGAAATAAAGTAATTCGAAAAATTAATCAGAAATAACACGATGTTTCGATTTATACCAATTATATAAATCAAAACATAAAGGTTATTCCTGATTAATTTTTCGAATTATTTTATAATTAAAGGCGTTAAGAAACCTTTGGTGACCCCACAGTTTAAATGTCTATCGTAGGTACGTCTTGAACAGTGGTCGTTACAGACAAACCTTCACGTAAATTGTCCCAGTCAATGGATGAATTTAATGTGTCAATCAATGGCCACAGCCACACTGTTTTGAATTTCATTCTATATACTGTGAACCAACTTATTTTCATGAGCAATTTATTTTCGCGACTTTCACGAGTACAATAATAATGCGAATATTAATCGTCATGAATATGTAACACTTGGATCATTCCTTATTGAACTTCAGAAAATCACAAAATTAAATAGCTGCGAAGTGGTCTAGGAAGGGTAAAACGGAAATTAAGTATCTGCGAAAAATAAGTTGGTTTACAGTATAGTGATAAACTCACCATTATCAGTCTTGTACATGAGTGAACTAATGAGAGATTTGATATAATCTGTTACCTTTGGTTTAATCATCCTTAATGTTTTCTGCAGGACCAGACCACAAAGATGAGGGACCAGTATGGGAACTGTTACCGGTGTCAGAATTCTTTACCTTTAACATTCCATTTGAAGTGGAAGGAACAACTATAGTAGGTTTTCATTTTCAGTTATTTTAGAATGTTTCAGATCAAAATTCTTTCAGTTTAATTTTTTAAATGCTAAAAAGTATTTTCTGAATTAAGACTTTCAAGTTGTAAGTTTGGATTTAAGTTAAAACTATCATTTTTTAAGATTAAGAAAGTACATATACAGATCCTGTGTCCAAGCTTTGCTTAGTACATAGATCTAAAAAAGCTTCATTCTACTTTCTGTTTTAAAGACCTTTCAGGATCCTCTGATTTTGGCTGATTAATATACCCTACAAAATTTAAAGGCTAAAATTCCATTGCTTCTTTTAAAATTACAAGAACAGAAAATAAATGGAGTGATGTCAGATGCTCGTAAGAAAAGCTGAACACGTTGATTTAAACATATTGTACAAGTACTGGTATATAAAAAACTCGTTCTTTAAAATTGCAATTTGAAAAGACAGAAGAAATTGTGTAATAGAGGCATATTATTTTCAATAGAATCTGTAGATTCTTAATAATATGTGGAAATAAGCATTTTTGTGTGAAACAAGTATTATCTCTCTTTGTGCTTTTTGATTTACACATTGCAGTAAAACTTAGTTTTACAAATAAAGAATGTTTCAATGCATAGTTTTGAGAACATAATATATAAAATGATTTACATGTACTGTATTAAAAGAAAAACACCACTTATAATTTAAATACCAATCTGGTAAAATACAACTTCCTCTATAGCAAGTGAATTTCTTAATTTCTCCATAATGGGTAGCTTTATTTTATATCTATATGTTTATGTTATTATTTTTTTTCTAGAGCATTCCAGGAGGACTACCAAACAAATATCAGAAAGCTGTGACTCAGAGACAGAAACAAATTGACAGCTGGCAGAAAACTGTCAAAGATGCTGGACTTAATAAACAGCAGAGGAAAGAGTTCCAGGAATTAGTAGAATCTAGGTTCCATGTATGTATTTTTTTGGTTTCTTGTGACTTCCTAAAAAAATTATTGGATTGTTATAGTCCTGCCATTTATAAGAATTGCAATTTTAAGCTAGATTTGTCATTTATTTAGACCTGTTTTAGAGGATTAAAGTTCTCTGAAACCAAAAGTATAAGAAAAAAAAGGTCAACCCTTGAACAGCAATCATTGTCAATTCATGTATTATGCTTTTGCTTATTTCAAGCATATATAAATTATAAAAAAAAATTGACATATAAAAAATACTTTATAATTGATATTTAACAATATATTTCGAAATTGACAGTGCTAATTAATAAACAGACTGCCAAAGAATACATAAAAAGAACTGTGTAATTTTAAGATAAACTATTGCTGCTTTAGAAGCAGGTTAGGAAAATAAGAAGATGTTGTATGATTGCCAATGAGACAACTCTCCACAAGAAATCAAACGACACAGAAATTAACAACTATTGGTCACTGTACAGCCTTTAACTATGAGTTGAACCCATATAGCATAGTAAGTCAGCTATAAAAGGCTGTGAAATGACAAATATAAAACAATTCAAACGAGAAAATTACCACGAGTAGATGTTTATATACTAGGTAGTTGAATATCCAATAAGTTTGTTTGTACAAATGAACAGTCGTATTTAGATATAAACATGTCTGATTGCAGGGTAAATTATATATATTTGTAGGTATGGTTAGCAGAGACAAACTACAAAAGAGAACTGGATAGTTTAGTTGTACCACCACCATCAACAACAACATGAAAGATTTCTTGATGACTGTTCATGGATTTTTTAATTATGAAATGTGGCATCTTTAACCACCTGAATAGTGAATAACAGCTATTAGCCTCATTGGTACAGCTAAACAACAACACAACAGTAGTCCAGAAAACACAGATATTGAGTGTCAATTGTTGTTTTGACCATAGTGTTGAGAACAGTGCTTTGATTATTATAAGGTTGTGCAAGGAATTCCTGAAAATTGACAAACCGTCCATAATGTTTTTATATTTTTCTGCTATCATATCTGTTAATCGTTACAATATATCATTATTTGTTTTTAAAGGTTCCTAAAATGTCCTCATATCAGACAATAATCAAATATTACAAGTGTCTAAAAATATTTTTTTTAGATTTGCATCCTGTCTAAGTGCTGTCTGCTGCAACTAAAGCTTTATGTTTAACTCTTTTTAATATTTAAGGAAACACACAGTTTTAAACAGTCTGGATAAACTTCTTTTGATAAAATTTAACTTAAAAAGGGGGGAAAGTAATATTATTTTTATATCCAAATGGATTTGAGAAACCTTTGCCCTCCGCTAAAAATGATTTGTCTTTTCTATATATGTAATTGTTTAAATTATTGCCTGCATTTGTAATACTAAAGTAGTTGCATTTTTCACAAATTTCAAAAACCTCACAATTATTTCTAATTTTACATTTTTCACAAATTTTAAAAACCTCACAATTATTTCTAATTTTACAGTATATATTTTATTATTATTCAGTTGTTTTTGTAAAAACATATCAGTATCAGGATAGTTAAAGGGGCACTAGCTGTCAAATTCATGTTCCTCGATTTTAAATAAATTCTCATATTTGATTAATAACAATGTAAAACATTTTTTCAAACTATTAAAAGTCTGAAATAAACAATTAACATGGCAGGGGCATGAAAATTTGTAACTTCGTTTCGTGTGTATTTTAGTTTAGATGCCATGTAATTAACTATCTAATGACCTCCAAAGTCATCCGATGACCACATTAGCGATGTAAACATAAATATAGATATAGATAGATTAAGCAAACTCATGCTGTTGGATTTTTCTAGGTCATTTTAATTTCATATTATAGATTGAAAATAAATGTTTATCATCGTTTTTACCTGTATGAGAATGATTTTTTGTGGATCAAATCAGTCAATCAAATGATTTACCTTTGTATCACATTCAATGTTGAAATTCTTTTCCTTTAGATAACTTTACACATACAATTCACGTGTTATTCATCTCAAGCTTAGGGGTTAAATTAAAGTTCACATGAATACGGATTCAATGAGGTCGAATTATTCACTTGCAAGTGATTTTTAGAATATTTTGACAAAATTGAACCATTCTGGCTGCTAAAAGAGAATTATTATTTCACTTTTTGCATTTGATAAATGTTTGAGCAAAAAAAAATAATTTATTAGATTTTTTTCTATATATCTTGTATCTAGTTCCCCTTGGGAAGGTCTAAAAACAGGACAGATAAAACCAGGACAGTTATTTTCGATACGTTTTTATCTGTAACTTTTGTTTTACTCAACATATTGTTAAAATTTAAATTGCATAATAAAGAACATGGTATTTACTTATATTATTTGCAAAAAATATAAAAATAAATAATAACTAAGTTAAAAAAAATCTGCCAGGGACAGTTTAATTTTATGAAAAAAATGTCCATATTATTTTATATTTTCATAAAGCTTATATTTCAAACTTTTAAATGAACTAAAATTTGTTTACCGGACTTTTATTTCAAAGAAGATATTAAACCTTATATATTGATTTTGAACAAATTTCAACAAAATTTCTAACGTAAAAGGCTTCTGTCCTGGCAGATTTTTTTACCTTTAAAAGACGAAAAAAATATTAAATCATAGGTTTTTAGAAAGATTATTCCATAATCTTTATAATCATACAAAAATATTATGCCAGACAGTCGTACTGAAGAAAATATAACAATTATAGGTAAACTCTTCTCGACAATTTCAGCCATTTTTTTCTTAAAATTTAGCGGAGTAGGCTACTGTCCTGGCAGATTTTTTTGGTGTTAATGACATAAAAGTTCATATAATTTTATATTTTCATAAAGCTTATATTCTAAACTTTCCAATGAACTAACATTTGTTTACCAGACATTTATTTTGAAGAAGATATTTAACTTTGTATTTTGATATTGAAATAATTTCAACAAAATTACCAACGTGAAAGGCTACTGTCCTGGCAGATTTTTTTACCTTTAAAAGATGAAAAAAATATTAAATTATAGATTGTTAGAATGAATATTTAATAATCTTTATAATGGTACAAAAATATTATGCCAGACAGTCTTTTTGGAGAAAATATTTTAATTATAAGTAAACTTTTCTCGGCAATTTCAGCCATTTTTTTTCATAAAATTAAACTGTCCTGGCAGATTTTTTTAACTTAGTTATTATTCATTTTTATATTTTTTACAAATAATATAAGTAAATACCATGTTCTTTATTATACAATTCAAATTTTAACAATATGTTGAGTAAAACAAAAGTTACAGATAAAAATGTATCGAAAATAACTGTCCTGGTTTTATCTGTCCTGTTAATAGACCTTCCCGTTCCCCTTTAACATCCATGTAAGGAGAATCCTAAATCGTTTTTTTTTTTGTATCTTAATTTTCTTAGATCTCATGAAGGATATTTATATTTTAATCCATAGAAGTATGAGTGATTATACACTGTGATAGATTTACAATTTTCTGTCTCAAGCTCTGTATTGTATAGTCCTGACCAAATTTGTTATCTGTACAAATTTTGTTAGTTTTCAATGTGTAAAGCACATTAAAATTCTACTGGTTTTTTTTTGTCATGTTCTAACTTCAAAGCCAATACATAATATGCTGCATACAATGAACAGGCTTTTATTTCAACTTGGAATTATTTTTAATTAAGGAATTTGCATAATTTCTTGTGCTTGAAATTTTTAATAAATTCCATGTTTATTCTGTATTACAATGTTTAGAGCAGGGCATAACACTTTGTATACAAACAGTGGCGTAGAAAGACTTCTAGTGATTTGCATGCAGAAGTTGCCGAGCGGGGTGATGCGAAAAAAAAATTTGGACCCTTTTTTTGCAGAATATGAATCTTTTTTAAGTCTAAGATTGTTAATTTTGAAGTGAAGTATGCACAGTTGAGTGTTTTGCTATATGTCAAATCAAAGACCTAAAACTGACTGAAAAAAATCACAAATTCCAATGCTCATCAATTTATTATGCTTCTGAGAAAGGAAGGGCTAGAGAACTGGATCATCTTATGACATATATGTTAACATACGAAAACAAAGCAATTCAAACAATCAATTTTTAATTTTGTGATATATGAATGTGACATTTGTATGTAAGACCGTATCACAGGCACTTGTCTCAGAATGTTTTTTCCTATCTACCTTTGTATTAAGGCATATAGATTTTTTTTTATCTGAGACAAGTGCCTGTGGACCGTATGTAAGACTGAAGTTTACAACCGAGGTCCTTTAGGAGAGTAACATTTTCATCTGCCTAGCATTGTTAAACTTGTCAATAACTTCTTGATTGTCAATGTCAAAATCAGAATGAATGTGCAGCAGTGCAAGTGAAGAAATTCTTTCTTATCCCATAGTCGACTCGGATTCGTTTTTACACGTTTCATAGCGATGAAAGAGGGTTCATCAGTAGAGTTTTGGGGTGGCATGGTGAGAAGGATTTGCAGAATACAGAATATATTGGGCAAATTTTCTTTCGGCATCATCTCCAATGTTGCAGTGAGTTGGTCTTGTTTCTTAGATGGATAAATAAATATCACATCGTGCAACCCACCTTTTAATTTTGAGAGGAAACTGATCAGTCTTCTGATTGAAGATCAGACTTGTAGGCGGGGAAATATGCGAATTTGATGGTCCCGATTCAAACTTTTCAGATTGTTTGGAAGAAAACGTTCCTTGAATTGACAAGACGATCTCATAGTTCGTTTAGTAGATGGTCTAAAAATTGTATATACCGGTGATGTAGATGTGCGCACAACAAAACTGAACTTATAGAAAACATGGAAACCTTTCTGACAAGTTAGAGCACCTATATATATATATATATTTATTGACAGGCAGTCTCACTTTTTCTTTTTTGACTGTAATGATTTTTTTATTATGTTTTTTTCTGGCCATTTTGTTTATGCACGCAAGTGCGTTGTTGCATCAATGGTAGCTATGCCACTGACAATGAATTTTGTATAGATAGTGTCGTGCGCGGCACAGTACATTCTATTGAAAATGTGCTATCTTTTTGTAATAGGTAGTTTTGTGTGCTGCACAGAACATTATGGTTATTTCAATGGGATGATATCCATTTTGTCTGGGACGTTTATTCTATTGTCCCATTTTAATAGTGCTGTTTGTTCAGCACATTATAGTGTGCTCTAAACTACTGATCAGAATACTTGAGATGCTTGGTTGCAAGGCATGACATATTTGTCACTGGACATTTTTCAAACAACAACCTTTCAGTTAAATGTTTGTGAATTCACATGAATGTTCTACAATAGTGTTTTTGATGTAGATAATATTTATCAGTAAGGGAGCTACCATTTGATTTTTATGGGGGGCTAGGATGACAAATTTTGTCCTGCCTTTTTTTTTAGCTGTAATCTCTGTCCTGCCTTTTTATTTTTCACTCTGTTCGGTTCTGCCTTTTTTTTTTTTTAGTTTAACCTGACTTTTTTTACCTACATTGTCGTCCTGACTTTTTTTTTGCAAGTGTCTCATCCTGCCTTTTTTTTTTACTCAAAACTCCTGTCCTGCCTATTTTTTCAAATTTCATCCTAGCCCCCCCCCATAAAAATCAAATGGTAGCTCCCTAATATAACATACAATGGATTTGATATGATGTTGACATACCTGTCAACCTCTGAAAATGAAAAGTCAGGTCATGACCTGCATTGAGAAAAAAAATCTCAGGTCATAACGCGTACGACATTTTGCGGGCTCAATTGAAGAACAAAAATATGTTTACATATAATTTATATAGTCAATATGTATATGAAACAGTTAGAACATGTATACAAGTTTATTTCAGACTATTGTTATATTCCATAGTAGCAGACTTGGCATTCTTTAAAAGAACTGCACTTGGTTTCAGTTCATAGCAATGCAAATGTGTATTCATTTTACAAGTAAGAAGAGCACACAGTGTATCCTTATTAAGATCAGCCCTACACTCTGTAGCTATTTTCTTTACTAAAGAAAATGCCCTCTCACTGTCTGCATTGCTGTTTGGCAAAACCAGTAATGTTTTAGCAAGTTTTGACAAAACAAAAAATCTTGGCTTGTTTTCAACTACCACTTTGTTATTTTCAACTGAAAGGGCCCTCTTTACTATTTGGGTGGTTTTAGTTTTTCCACAGGAATAACCTGAAGCTATTTCACAGCTCAGGTAAACAGTCCTACATTTTGACTTTTGGTTACATTGAAAAAGACCGATAAAACCGAAGGTCGCATTACTTCTAAATACCGGAAACAATTCCGGTCAGAAATCCGGGTGAAACGGGTAATATTAGAAATTCCCGGGACCCGCCGGGTAAAGAAAAACTCCCGGGTGAGAGGTGAAAATAACGGGTGTCACCCGCAAAAAACGGGTGAGTTGACAGGTATGTCAGTTGATTTATTATGCATATGAAAACGTCACATTTGTTGGCACTGATTTTCCAGAATTCTTTTGGTGTCTGATTTGTTTAAGAAAAATATGTAACTGCAGGTTGATCC